>NC_090839.1:39119900-39420525 GCF_028021215.1 Eschrichtius robustus
TTACACAAATATTTGCTTTACAATTATTCTTTGAACATATATGTTTTATACAACCTTCTAAATAAGTAATGTTTGAAAATGTGTTGAAATGGAAAAATCCTATGAGAGGAAGCCAGTCTAGTACCATTCTTGAATTCATAAAAGTAGGTGTGATAATTGAATGCTAGAGGCAAAAAGCCAAGAGCAGATTGAAGCTTGTAAAATTCCTGAGGCTTCAAACCATTTCAGTGATAAGATAGAATCTAAGAAAGTGGAATGAATGGGAACTTGCAGGGCAAGCTGGACTGTTGCGAGCTCATAAAAGTTCCCACAATGGTCCTTGGAGAAAATTGAAATCCAAGGGTTGTTATTTAATAGCTATATTTTCTCTTAGCCAAATGTGACTGTGGATATACATAGCATAGCCTAGGAAACAACTTTCTCCTAGTAGTTTACAATAAGGAGCATCTTAACATTCTCAAAATGACTTTGTTATAAAACTTTTTTCATTACAGCATTATTTCTTTTGCCAAGCATTGTGCTGGGCCACATAAGTCTGCTCTCAATGAGCTTGCAGACTTAGAAGGCTCTATGTCACTTAGAATAAATTCCAAACTCCTTATTCCTCTCTGACCTCAATTAAGAACACCCCCCACTCGCCTTTTGTCTTTGTTTTATCAAACTCCCCCCTCAGGGCCTTTGCACTTGCTGTACCTTCTACCAGACATTCTACTCCCCCCATCTTTACCTCGCCAGCTCTTTCTTACCATTCAGGTTTCAACTCAAATGTCAGAGATGCTTCTCTAGACCTCCAAATTAAACAAATTAATGTTCTAGTCATTCTCTACCTCATTTCTCAAAGTAATGAACTTCCAATACTCAACATTTGTAAGTACTTGTTTTTAAAACTTATTTCTAGCCTTCCTTCTCTCAATATAGAGAAAGTTCCATGCTATGCCCCAGTGGCTGGATCAGTGCCCAACACATAAAAGTTGCACATTAAATATTTTAAAATTTTATTAGTATTGATAAATGATATGAGGCAAACAAAAAAAAAGCTTTACAAAATGGTTTTTAAGGTTCTGTTTAATCTTAAGATTTATATGCTCTTAAATACTATCAAAGAGTTTAAAGCTTCATGGAGTTGAAAGGTAAAGAAAGGAAAGATGAATCCTGGTTCTGTTTGTGTCCTCTATGTCGGTTGGTGTGATAGAGGCATTCACAGAAGGTGCTGTTAGTGGGATTGGGAAAGATGCATATGATTCTTCAAGGTAGAGAATAAGAGGAAATTATTCCAGGTCAAGTGAACAGCCTGAAAGGCATGAAGAGATAAGAATGCACAGAATGTTACTAGAACAGAGGATAAATGGAAAGGAAGGGTAATTTGAGCATAGTCATGGAAGATTTTAGGCTTCATTCTGTTATCTGGTGGTGACAGGGATCAGGAAAGTAAAATGATCTCACTCATCTTATGGAAATCTTAGTCTGACAGCAGTGGGAAGAATGGATTTCTGTGGGTGTGAGCAGCAATGAATACTTTGAGATTTTGGCCAAAATACATGTGTGTGTGTGTGTGAGAGAGAGAGAGAGAGAGAGAGAGAGAGATTTGGACATTTTACTGGAGAGAGAAAACTGATAGCTTTCATCAGGCTCAACATAAAAGAAAAAAATAATAATAAATTAAAATATAAACACTGATGTAAAGGGAAAGTGAGAAGTACTCACATTGAAGATAAAGAAAAGATCCAGCAGAAGAAATATTTGCCCTTTTTTTTAAAGGTTATCTCCATGACTAGTATAAGCCCCCCATTAATTGAGTCTTCATACTTTTGGGAAATGCTCAATTATACATATCATAAACATTCAGGCAGATTATGCATTTCTAGAAGACAGGAGGAAGGCAATATTTTACTGACAATGTAGGAAAAGCTTAGACTACATCATATAAGACAGTAATTGCTTGAAGGTAGAAATAGGGGCAAATTCAGGTCTAACAAGCTAAGACAGAAAAAAAGATAGAAAAAGAGAAAAGTACAAACCTTACTCAGGTATGCTCTATGTGATTCTTGCCTCTGCCTCAGTTATCCATTCTTTTGTGGCAAGTGGGTTTCTCCTCCATGCAGAGCAGCCCCTCCCATACCCTATACATCAATGGTCAATTCTTTGGTCATCCGTGAACCAGCTCTCTGGTGATGTAATTGGCAAAACTGCTTGAAGTTTAAAGCATCAGAATTAATCCGTCTTCCCTAAGTTATAATAACGCTATTACAGTGGGGGTAGAAATAGCCCCAAAGTAGAGAAGAGTGAGATCTTAACGGTGAAGTTGAGGAAAGAAGAATTAAAATGAGATGGTGACCAACGGGAAAACTTGATGCAAGTCAAACCAATGGTCATCTCTCCATGGGGATCAACTGGGGAAAAACCGAGGTCAGATAAGGACATTGGCAAGAGAAGCCAACAGGCAGTGGAGTCAGATGGCCTTGTCCTTGTAGAAGCTATGCATACCGCTTTGAAGAGGAGAAAGCTAGATTTCAGGAATTGGCTCCAATTCAGTAGGAAGAAGTTGCAGGAGCCAGGAGGCCGAAAGATGTCTGCCATCTGGAGAAACTGGAGGAAGGAAGATGGGAAGTCATGCCGATCAGGGGTGGGGACTCAAGAAGAAAGAAAGACTATTTGGCAGGGATGCCTTGGGTGGTGTCCGATGCACCCACAGGACTAGGAGAGTCAGCAATAAAAAAAATTATTTCCTTTCCAAATCCTGATACATCTATATTTTGAACTGACATTTAGGAAAGCTGTCTTTAAATATGTAAATGTAGTGTTTCACATATGATCATCTTTTTAAAAAATGCATCAGAATCATTAACAGCAATTCTACAAAATGCAATAAATTTATACTTTTTTGTTAGGGGTAAAAGGAAAAGATACCAGATCTCTCCAGATAGAGAATTTCTTCCTGGGGAAGAAAAAAAAAAAAAAAAAATGCAGTGGATGTCACTGAAATACTGGCAGGAAAACTTAAGGTTAATAGTGGTTACAGGTACAGGCTCTTAAATGAGTCCAGGTAGATCAGATCCTGGCTCCACCATTTACCAATTATGGGTTCTTGGGCAAGTTCATAAACTCTGTAAACCTCAATTTCCTTCACCATACAGTGGGAATAGCACCCACATCAAGAGTTATTATGAGGATTAAAATTCAAAATAGTAATGCATGTAAATTATTTAGCACAGTGCCTGGTATATTTTGAGAGCTAAATAATTGTTATCTATCATCCCCATCATCACTGTTATTAGTTAATTAGAGAGAGCTTCCAGAATTATTCATGGACAGTGCTGATTAGTATTGGAGTCGTCCACACAGACATAGAGAACAGACTTGTGGTTACCAAGGGGGAGGGGGTGGCCGAGGGAAGGACTGGGAGTTTGGGATTAGCAGATGCAAACTATTATATATAGAATGGGTAAACAACAAGGTCCTACTGTATAGCACAGGGAACTATATTCAATATCCTGTAATAAACCAGAATGGAAAAGAATATGAAAAAGAATGTATATATATGCATAACTGAATCACTTTGCTGTAAAGTAAAGTAACACAACATTGTAAATCAACAATACTTCAATAAAATAAATTTTTTAAAAAAGTATTGAAGTCGTCCATCTTCTACTGATTTGCTATATGAATTTCACTGAATGATTCAGCTGTAAAAGGGGAACAAGATCTGTCTCTAGGTTAAATCTCAAGAATTTAGATCATAGACATTGTTATTATTAACACTGCTGTGGCACAGACAGGGGTGTTGAGTCCTTGTGTCAACTCTACCGTGAACTCACAAGCCACACATCTGTACAAAGTTTATTGCAGTCTCCAAGGTTCATTTGAATTCTAACATTCTTTGATTCTGCAGCTACTGTTTCAGCTGCAGCACTTGTGAGCTAAAAATAATATAACTCCCCTTTGCCTGTATGGGTATGCTTATGGGTACTGAAAATGCAAAGCATGTGAGTATGTAACCTTCCACAGGTAAAAGATGGGTTACCCTGCTCAGCCCAGCCTGCCTTTTCACAACAGCCATTTTGTTCTGCCCTTGGCTGGCTGCCTCTTCTGTAATTTTCTGCAGCAAGCTCCATCCTTATCCCAGCCAGCAAGAAGAAAATGAATTTGCTCAGCAGTCCCAGGCATCCCTTTGGATGTTGCAGGAGAGAGCACGCCAGGCATTTCACTGTTAATTATCAGCAGCCTGGCTGCTGTGGTCCCTTGCTGTGCCAATTTGAGAGATGAGACTCTTTGCACTGCTTATTAGGCTCAGCTAAATAAATATTACCCGGCATTAGTGTTGTCAGAGATACAGTCTGAATTCAACTCCCTGGAGTGGCTGTTGGTACCCAAGCTTTACACCATCACTTTTCCTTCCTGCCTTCCCTCTCTTACCACACCACCATTGATCTCTTTCGCTCCTCCCTGGACATTCAGCTGGATTCTGACATCAGGGGGCTGAAATATAATATCATTGATTTAGCTCCTTTGTTTAAGGTTATCAAACACCTGTACTATTAGATTCAAGGGCCTCAGTATTAATTACCTCCTATTCTTGACCCAACAGACTAAATTTCTCAGCCATGTGTTTTGAGTTAGATTTCCCCACCCTCCAAAAACTCAGGGGTGAATTTTGATAGGCTTAAGTCCCCTGGCTGCAAAGATTGCTTTATAGGTGGGAATATGACCCTAATCAGGGCAATCATAGCCTGAAAGACTGAATTACAGAACTTATTTAAGCTATTTGGAAAACAGACTTTCTCTTCTTGGCTGGATGTTGAAGCTAGAAAATATAGCTACTGTTAGCTATTTTGTAACCATGAGGGTAGAAACTACTGAGAATGGAGCCAACACATAGAAAGTGACACAAAGAAACAGAGGGGGAGAAAAGCCCCATGCCTGGTCAAGCATTGAAGAGCTGGATCAAGCTTTACCTGAATTCATTCTAATTTTTGAACATTTCAGTTTTGCATCTATCACTTAAGCTTGAGTGGGAGAATTCTAATACTTTCATCCACATATATCTACTTGTTGTATGTGGTCTCCCTGATGTGTCTATTTGTAGCAAGTGCAGGTGGAGCCCTGCCATATCCCTTCAGCTCTTACCATAATAATTCTCTCCTACCTGAATTCCTACTCCTAAGGGTGTACTCTAGTGTTTCTGCCTTAGAACAAGACAGACCAAAGTGCTGGGTAATTAATACCCCTTTGAGGCAGCCCTCAGCCAGTAACTGGCAGAAGTTCATGGGTAAATACCCCAGCCTCCTTGCTCCCTTAGGATAACTCTGAGATACATTCTCTATATGGGCTCTCAGAGTTCCTCAGTGAGAGTGAGCCTGATTTGATAATGTGCCCCTAATTGTCTGCCTTCCTTTCCCCATCCCACCTCCTCACTTCTTTGCGGGCTTGTTGGCATCACCCTCTAACTAAACTACTTGCACTTGGGTCCCTGTGAGCTGAGACGTCACTTAACAGAGCAGCAAACTAGAGCTACATTGGCCCACAGGAATTTATAAAAAGTAACATCTACTTAGAACTTTAAAATGCACCCCACAATTTGTTTAACTTACCACACTTTTCATCTTTCCACCCCCAAACAGACTGGTGTATACACAGACCATTTGACGTTGACTCAGCCTAGAAAACAGCTATGAATTCAAAGCCCAGTAAGCCAGTGTGTTCTTTCTTGTCATTGCTGGCCAAACAGAGGGTGATGTACTAGATGGAAGGTTTTAGGAGAGAAAGAGAAGTAAAAGCAAAAGCTAGCCAAGGTGTGAAGGATGCTCGTTAATTCCCAGGCACCTACAATGGCAGTGAGCTGTCTAGACGCATCCATGGGAAGAATCAAGTCACTGAGGTTACTAATTTGGTGGTCCTGAAAGATGAGCAACACAGACATGTTTAATCTCTGGACATGTTTAATCTCTCCCAGTTTCTAAGCCCTCTTTGCTAAGGAAAACATCACCAGGCATGGGGGCTTTGCCAGAAACATGCATTTGCACTCCAAATGGTACCTGTCAGATGAAAACCGCACTTTGAAATAATGCACTCTGACTAGTCTCACTAATGGGATGTTGTCTATTATTTACATGAAAAATGTTGAAATGCAGACTCCTTTGTTTTATTTTTATTTGGGGCATTTAAAAGAAAACATTCAATCACATGCCAGTGGGAAAAGGTTCATTTCCCTTTCTGTGTTCCTTTCCATCTTCTAATCCTAGATTCTTGCCAAAGAACACATATGGCCAACAGGGCTTGCACTGAACCCTGTGCAATTCCATTTCCCTCCTATTAGAAAGTACAATCATGGGATAGAAGAGGTAGCACCTTCAAGGTAAAATAGCTCAACTTCCTCATTTTACCAACAAGGACAGGGAAGGCATGAAAGTCTCAGATGACAAAGATGGATGGGACTTGAAGGGCATCTGATCCAATTCACCCCTGCCACAGATGAGGAAACTGAGGTACAGATCAGTGAAAGACTTCGTTCAAGATGTCACAGGTGGTTAGGGACAAAGTTAAGGCTGGCACTGAGGAATCTTGATTCCATCCACTGCCCCTCCTCCTCATACCATGCTCATTAATTTTGGTTTAACTTTGAATTTTTGTTTCACTTGCACGTTTGTTTTATCTTAAGCTCACATTTCAACCCTATAACTTATCTTGGATTTGGTGTGGGATGTTTCTTCTTAGAAAACCTGAGATTATACCATTGCATTTAGGGGTCTTGCCTAAATAATTGCACTGGGGAGAAACCCTCTCAGTAATGAATTTTGTCACTGGGAAATCACTAGAAAGACCCCATGGCCTTTCTTTCTCTCTTCAGATACAGCCTGAAAAGTCAGATTATACTGATCCAACCTTAGTCCATTTGGTACGATGCTCATTCCTAAGTTCAAACCAGTTCCTGGGCCTGAGCCCAGGTACTGGTGTGGCCAGAAAAATGCCAGAAGCCATATGGCCTCCCCAGGCCACCTCCCGGATGAAGTTGGATGGCACACCTAGGAACAAACTCACTCCAAGAGATAGAACAGATGGCACCCCAGATATTAATATGTAGAATGTAGACTGCTAAGGTTGTTAAATAAGTTTATATTTTTAGATGGATTCATGAAAATCAAGAATTTTAAAGCCAAAGTGAAAGCCAAGCAAAGGAAACCACAAGACACTGTTCAAAGCTGTGCATTATTCTGTATTTGCTGGCACTGCCTTCCATAGCATCCTCCAACCTCCATAAAAACCATTGGAAAATAACCAGGAAGAAATTAAGTTACAACAAGAAAGGACTTTGGCTTCAGAATTCCATGCTGTGAGACCCTAGAAATGATACTGATGGCTACATTGTCATTTGGCAGAACAAGAAGCAAGCTGAATTTTTCCCTGTCTTCACCACCTTGTTCCATGTTCCTTTCCTGATAATCCCACCCTGACTATCCCACCCCACCTCAAACTACTTATGCTTCATTTTGGCTGCACCAGGAACAAGGCCTAAGGGGTATAACAACAATGCAAATCACTGAATCAGTGGAATTGGATAAGAAGATGGACTTGTAAGAATCTCCAATACAAACAGGACCCATCAGAAGGCTTTGAGTGCTTTGCCCATTGTCAGTACCACCTTGCATATGAAGTTATTTCCAGTTTACAGAACACTCTCGTACTCCTGATCTCATTTGATTTTGATCTTTGTAACAACCCTATGAGATAAATAAGAATGAATTATTACCCTCATTTTATAGATGAGGAAATGGAGGCTCAGAGAGGTTAAACAGATCACTCAGAGATGCACAGATGATAAGTGGTACCACTGGGACTTGAACCCAAGACTCTTTGATTCCATGTCTAGCATTGCATCTGATTTGGCACTTGCCAATGAATTAACAGCCAAAAGGGCCTTCATGGGGGAATAATTCCAACTGCTGCTAGAACAGCCTAATCCATGGATTAACTGATTTTAATGAGTTAGAACATCAGGGGGTGGAATAAAGTAATATTCCCATATTCTGGGAACATTCCATGTACAGAAACTAGATTCTAATTTATGCATTATTGATACTTAGTGCTTCACCTCTCACTGTATCCATGACCTTTTACACTTCCTCCCATTGGAGACAGAATATATTTCCCTTCTTCACTGATGATGAGTTTGGCAATGTGATTTGCTTCACCCAATGAAACGTTAGCAAATGTGATGCAACAAAGACTCAAAATGAACTTGCTTAGTTGAGTTTGCCATCTTGTGCTCTTATTATCTACCCAAAGTAGCTCACTGAACCAAGCCCATCTGAACTCATCCCAGATCATCCAACCTCCATCCAACCAGTGACACATAGTAAGAAAAAAAAGATTATTTGAAACAATTGAGTTTGGGGTTGATTTGTTATATAGCAATAGCTGACTGATACACTACCTTCCTTTCATCTTTCCACCTCCAATTGAACACAGATAGGGTTTGCCATTTGTTATCATTACTCTGTTTCTTTCCAGGCAGTGAATCACCACCTCTTCTTAAGTCCTAGATTAGCAGGGGTTTCAATATCAGGATCTGTATCATCATAGGATTATGAAAAGCTACCACTAAGGACCCAGTAAAACAGTAAAAATAAGGTGGATGAAGACATACCCACAAAGGAGAACCTCATAGGTACCAGATAAATATTCAATGACTGATCAAAAACTTTGGTCATGTAAAGGCTATTTTAGAGTTAGCATGTTAGAGGAAACACATTGTCATTAGACAATATTTTCTATGTGCTTTTTTACATGGTGACTTGGTGGTTGGTGTGCTAGGAAGACAGACTGCCCATCCCCTAGTGGCTTATTGACTAAAACAGACAACACAGAGGCAGGCAACTGGTAGAAAATGTAGAATAGGTGTTGGATAAATTGATACTAAAAGGGTAAGGTTAGATATTTTCTTTGGTTTGATTCTGCCATTTTGGCTTTGTTGGGTGCATCATCAAAGCCCCCAAAAACCCAGTTCTGCTGGCTCCCTAGAAACCTGCATCAGGCTTCCAGCTCTAGAAAATTACATGCTTTTCTTGGTATTCAGGAGGTTCAAATCCCCTAGTTCTCTAATCAACTGCTCCAAGCTGGGGTGGGGTGAGGAGTGGGGGAGGGGGAGGGTGTACCAATAGCAGCCCACTTACAGCAAGGAGGTAGCTATTCATCAGTTATCTGCAGACAGTTTCCTGGAGATGATGGAAAGACTATGTCTAACACCTGGTCAGCACTCAAGAACATTTGCTAAATGAAAGAAGGAGGAAGACAGGAACCAGTCCCTGCCCTCCCCATCCTTCCATCTTCCACTCTGTTTCATGTCAGTTTCATCAAGTATTATCCATTGTCTGGTTCTCTCCAACTCTCATTGGTTCCAGCCCTATGATTCAGCCATTACACCCCTCCAAATTTCTTCATTGATTACATCCTCCCCCCAATCCCTGGCACGGTGACCTGCAGATTTTCCATTTCAGCTCTCAACCCCTTTCTTAATGTGCCCCAGTGCAAGGTATTTTGTACATAGTTCCCACCCTGACTGTAACTCCAGAAAGATGGACTTTGATTCTCAATTTTTTAAAATATTCTTTATAACAGCATCATGCTGGGCACTGAAGTACCCAGTGCTGTGCCACCTACAAAGAACTTTATTCTACAGTAACTCATCTGACCTTCACCGCAGGTGGATAGTACAACCCTACCTGTTCAAATGAGGACTTGGAATAAAAAGAGGGTCACAGAGTTGGAATACAGAGCAACCAAGATGCAAATCCAGTTTTCCTGTCTCCAACTCTGGGAATTATTTCTTTGCTTCATGCTATTTTTTAAAAGTACTAGCACTGCTGAAATTCTTGGATATCCTTTATAATATTCCAATTTAAAAGAGAAAATTTTAAATTGCTAAGAAAAGAACTAGTTGGTATGGCACACAAAAATGGCCACAAGAAGACTGAACGACTTAGAATGCCCATCTTTGCCAAAACTGACCATTAGCCGTATTCCAATGCATTAATATAGATCTTATGATTCTGGGTTCCGTTGGCAGGACTCTCTCTCCCAAAAATAGCTTCAGATTTAATGGGTAGAATGAGATTCAGTACAAAGGCCCTGCACTCTTTAAAACTCGGCTTCCAGCCAAGACTTCAAAGCTGACTAAAGAAGAAATGTCAGGAAAGACCAAAGGCTGGCACCGCATCACAAATCACTCAACATCTATTGGAACTTCCTACTTTTTTAAATATTTACTTCCCAGAGTAATGGGGCCCTTGGGCTTTTGGAGGACCCTAAAAACTGCATCTTGAGAAGGTGTCCAGCTTATTCAGTAGCCATTGTCCAGTCTGATTTCATTTTGAGATCATTTCCAAATAACCAGCTTGAGCATGAAATACTAGAAAAGTTCTAGGTTCAGGTGGAGGTGACAAGGGCATAGCTCCTGGCTGTTGCATGAACTGACTGTGTGAAGTTGAGCAAATTCCTTGGCCGATTCTGACCTCATTCTTTCCACAGATATTTATTTGAGCACCTACAGTGTGCCAGGCACTGGAAGTAGAAGAGCCCACCAGACAAAGATCTTGCCCTCAGGGAACTCACATTCTAGGGGAGATGCATGATAAGCAGATAAGTAAACATATAATAAGGACATGAAAACAGCAAGGAGGCCTATGGAGACAGCACAGAGAGCTATTTTGGATAGGGTTCTATTTTGGGGAGGGTAGTCTTTTGGGCAGAGTAAAATGAAAGAAATGTCTGGGGGAAGAGAGTTCTAGGTGGAGGGGACAGCATGCCGGAAGGGCCACTGGTAGGGGTGCACCTGGTGTGTTCATGGAACAGGGAGAAGGCCAGATCCCTTGCTCTGGCTGGAGTAGAGTGATAGAGGGGAAAGGGGACGGGGAGGAGGTGAGCGTAACTGGTGCCCAATCTCGGAGGGTCTTTAGGCTTGGTAATGACTTGGGATGGGAAGTCACTGGAGAGATCTGAGCAGGTGACAGTATAATCTGACTTAGGTTCCAGGAGCATGACTTTGGCTGCTATACAGAGGAAGGACAGCCTTCTGCTCATCTGGAAGCAAACTGGTACAGATAAGAGAAACAAAGAGGGCTTCCCACTCACCCTCTATGAGCTGAGATCCCAAGTCATAGGCTTTGCTGAACAAGTCACTGCCCATCTTGGTGGAAGCACCTCCAGGCTGGGGCAGCTCTTCCATCCCAGAGGCCCGGGGCAGTGCCATTCCTCTGCCATTAACCTATGGAGGAAGGACAGATTCTAGCCAGCAGGAGCTCCTGGGGGACCTGGTGACCTCCCTGCGGCCCCTGGAGCTCAGGGTGGCTTTTCAGAGATGGCCGCTTTGGGTAGTTCCAGATAAAAATGACCCAATTTGCTGCTCTTCATTTCCAAGCAGCCTCCAGCCTTTCTTCCCAAAAGGTAATGTGGAAAGGTCAGTGGGACTGAAGCACTTGGCCTTGGCCCAACTGAGTGATTATTCTGTGGATGCTCAAGGCTTCAGGAGCTTATTTCTTTTTCTGGGTCACCTGCTTGGTGCGAATTCACCCAAATACAGCAGTTTGGTATTTTTAGAGCTATACATTTTAAGTGCATTTCTACTCTCCTACAAAAATTCAAGCTAGGGTTGGGGCAGGGTCCGTCCCTCTGTTTGAAACTTAGAGACCCACCCGGCCTCTTAGCTCCCACCACGGCTGCTGGAATCAGTCCTCTGCACCGCCGCGTCGTAGCCACTCCAAGAATCCTGAGTCATTTCACTGGTTCTGTTTTTCCCCCCTTTTCCCGGGCAACGTTTCCTGAGGCCAAGGAAACTGCAGCTCGGCGATCGCCCCCCCTTCAGCAGGGCAGGCACCCACACCCCTTGGCCTCCCTCCGGCGGCCGCGGCTCAGGGCTGCGGCGGAAGGTCTGGGATCCGGATCGCCCCGCGAGCAGCAGGCGCTGGCGCGAGGCGCGCGGCGCGGAGGGTGGGCGGAGGCGCGGCGCGGGCGGCGCTGAGCTGGGCGGCGGGGATTCGCCTGCGCGCGGGCTGGGAGGCGGGCCCCTGACTCACGGCGGTACCCGCGGGGCTGCAGCCCGGCCTCCCCCGCCCCCTGCCATCTGCGGCGGAGGCGAGGGGTGCCGGGCCGGCCTCCCCTGGCTCGGGGGTCCTCTGGAGGGCTTTTAGAACAGCCCGCGCTCATTTCCGCGGGAGCCCTAGGGGCGCTGTACTGTAACTGTTTATTTCCACTTCTGCCCCGGGAGACTCCGACGGGACAGAGCTTTCATCCACCCCCCCGATGAATTCGGGGCCGTCGCACTTGGCACCGTTCCTGGCACGTCATCACGACTTGGGGGATCAGTAAACAGCAGTGGAAGGAAGAGGGAGGGAGGGGGAGGAGAGAGACAGGGCGGGAGAGAGGAGAGAAAACGGAAGCGGCCTCGAGCCTCCATGTCTGCAGAAGCGCTGCCCGTCTCCCTTTGAAACAGGGATTAAAGCCGTGTTTAACCCCTTGGCTTGGCCGCCCCTCACACACCTCTGGCATCGTCCTCAATATTTATGCTTCTAGAGTGACAGTGATGTGATGAGGAGGGAAGGAAAGGACAAGGAGAAAAGGGGGCGTCTCTTGCTCTTAAACATGAGGGGGTCATAAACACTGCATTGTCCTCCAACCACCAGTTGCCCCCTCCCGCAAAGCAAAGCAGGCTGGCGGCCCTTCCCTTCCTTATCATGACCGCAGAATGTGCAGAGCCTGGAGGATTCTCAGACACGTCTAGGACCCCACGTTACAGATGAGGAAACTGAGGTTCAGGGAGGCTCTGTCATGTGCCCAAGTCGAGGAAGACAGGACAGGAATCAATGAGTTGGAGCTTGGATTTCCAATCCCTTATCCTGCCTACTGCATCCCACGGCCTCTGTCTGAGCTTTCTCCTCTCCCTAATTTCCCAAAATGAAAGTTCTGGAAGAAGCCCCATATTGTGTTTTGCTCAGGGCCTGGACTCTGAACATGTGGAATTCTGGATGCAGAGACCCAGGCAACAAGCAGCCTCTGAAACCTCCACCCACCAGCGGGGAGCAGCTGGCAGAGGCTGCCTGACAACAAGCTTTCTGGGGCAGCTCTGCACACGGAGAGGTGTGTCGCTTGCAGCTCCAAAAACAGATTTTGCAGTCTCATCCCCACATTTGCAGTCTCCAGTTGGCTTCTTGTGATTGGCCAGAACTTTTCCTCACTAGAAAGATGAGGAGAATTTGCCTCCTCCAACCGGCTGGGAGAAAACATTCTGCAGCAGGAAAGATGGGAATGACTGTTCCACCCCCTCTAATGGGGACCAGGGGGATAGGCGTGGGCTCCACGGGCTGAATGACGCCAGGGACCCCCAAGGGTCCCTACACCTGACCCTGGGGGAGGTGGCCTCTGACGGGGTAACTGACCTTGAACCTTTCAGTCTGTAATTGGGGGTGTCGGAGTGGATTCTCTGGCTTTCTGGACCAAAACGTTTCTCAAAATTTAATTTCAAAAGTTGTCATCAGGGGCTTCCCTGGTGGCGCAGTGGTTAAGAATCCGCCTGCCAATGCAGGGGACACGGGTTCAAGCCCTGGTCCAGGAAGATCCCACATGCCACGGAGCAACTAAGCCCGTGCACCACAACTACTGAGCCCGTGCTCTAGAGCCCACAAGCCACAGCTACTGAACCCATGTGCCACAGCTACTGAAGCCTGTGTGCCTAGAGCCTGTGCTCCGCAACAAGAGAAGCCACAACAATGAGAAGCCTGAGCACCTCAACAAAGAGTAGCCCCCGCTCGCCATAACTAGAGAAAGCCCGCGTGCAGCAACGAAGACCCAACGCAGCCAAAAGTAAATTAATTAAATAAATAAATTTTAAAAAAAAGTTGTCATCAGGGCTGGCAGCTTGTGTACACAGCAGGTGGTTGCTAATAAACTTCAGTTTGGGGGCAATTACAGCTACCTGTCTGCCGACCGCAGTCCACTCCCATGCCAACTGCACCACACTGATTCTTAGCTTTCTCCAGTGTCGGGAACTCTGCCCTGAGAGATGCCCTCTTTTAGCCTGACCCGCAGGCTTCAAGGCATTTCCCAGGGTCAGGCTTAATTAGCTATTAATATCCCTAATGCAGCAGTTCTGGCCTTGGCTACTCATTAGAATCACCTGGAGAGGCCACACCTCAGACCGAATAAAGCAGTATTTCTGGAAGTGTTTTCTAAAAGTCCCCCTCGCGTGACTATAATATACAGTGAGATTGAAAGCCATTGGTCAGATGGTAACTGCTGGTTTTACCTGCCCACATCTGTCCCCCTTCTAGTAACAGCACCTGATGTTCCAGGGAAAATCCCACTCTCTCTTAATCCACGTGATTGAGTGGTGCTTGCCCCACCCTCACCTCCCACTCTACCCTTCTCTGGGGGGCTAGCAGGTTACCAGTTTGGCTAATTAGCATTTGCCATTCCCCTGGAGAAAGCAATCCGTTCAGGCACACTATGTGACCCGAGGAGTCCAGTGAGAATCAGCCAGAAGACTTTTGCTGAAACTACTGTGAAGGGAAAGTTCTCTTTATGCTGCAGTTATTCAGCAGAAAACATGGGAGCCCCAGGCTCCCAGCAACCATTTTTGTCACCATGTGGAGAAAGCCTGCCTGTAAATTAAAACAACACAGGGGAAAAGAGAGATTACTGATGGAGTGAAAAAGACGGAAACCTAATTAAAACCATGCCTGAAGCCAGATACCCTTCAGTAACAAAACCAAATAAATTCCCCCTCTTCACTCAAGCCAATTTGAGCTGAAATTTCTGTGATGGGCCAGCATCAGAATTAATCTGTTACATAACTAGGTGTTACCTTGAAATGCAATGAAAAGAGTTCTCATCTGAAGGGTCACCACACAAGTGAGCTTAGATGTTCATGGGGAATAGTCCCAGGCATCTAAAGACAGCAAGAGCATGATGACCACCTTCAAGGATGGTGGCTGTCAGAGGAGAGCGGTGTAGAAACTAAAGACAGACATGTCCTACTGCACTGTTTTCTTCAGTGAACATCAAGAGCCATGAGTAGCTAGGCCTTAGCTAAATGAGAAAAAGCTTGAGGCAGAAATAAGTAGGTCCCAGGGATAATGTGTGGACTAAATTTTAACCATGTCTGTTAGAGCTCTTTAAATAGCCAATAGAACAATGATACAGGAAGTTATACAGACAAACAAAAGCAGACAACAGACCATCAAGACAATGCATTGGATGCTTTCTTGGTCAGGGGAAGTTTCCTGGAAAATGTACCCTCTGTCTGAAGGTACAAGGGAGGGAAGGGTAATTGACTCACTGAATTTTCAATTTGAAAATTATATCAGTTAGCTATTGCTGCATAAGAAACACCCCTAAACTTGGTAGTTTAAAAAAAAATGATTTATTTGGCCCAGCAATCTGAGTTAGGGTCAGCTGGATCCTTCTTCTGGTCTCAGTTGGGCTCACTCATGTATCTGCAGTTAGATTCTGGTCAGTTTCTGGAGTTGGCTGGCTGTTGGCTGGCATGATGGGGTGACTGGGCCATGTGTCTCTCACCCTTTAGCAGGCTAGTAGCAGCCTAGCCTGGGCTTATGTACATGGTGGAGGCAGGCTTCCAAGAGTGAGAGGAAAATCAAACAAGGAATCTTGGGATCAAGGCTTAAAACTTGCACATTTTCATTCCACCCCACTATTGGTCAAAGCAAGCCACAGCTCCACTTTTTAAGGGGAGGAGTTGCAAAGTCACATTACAGTGAGCCAATAAGAGGTGATTTGACCCAACTTTTCCTATCTGACAGGTGAGAAACTACAACGAGTGAGCTTACCCAGGTCCCGCTGATTATGGAGGAGTATTCTGGCCTCCACACTTGATGATTTGTCTACTACACTTCCCTTTTCTTAGTTATTTCTCTTACAATGTAGATCACTTGGCGTCTAGTAAATTTTCCACAAAAGGACTAAGGATGACATTGTTTAAATTTGCTACTTTATAATTAAAGAAACTGACACTCTTCTTCTCAAGGTCATCCACCAAATATATTGGGGTTCTTTCTCTGGACTGGGCACTGAGACACAACAGAAAACAGGGCAGACATGGATTCTATCTGCACAAAGCACAGAGTTTACCATCTAAATGGGGTATCTGGACCTGAACCAAGACCATCCAATTCTTCCTCCGGACATACTTTTCATCCCCAGTTGCAGTCATGATTCTGATCTGTATGCTGATCTGTATTTCAAAGCCAGCTGTTTGCATTTGTGATGGGAACGATCTATATTAATTTACAGAGTTCTCAGCCTACGCTTATTCCTTTTTCTACCCCTGCTAAGGAGAATTTTCTCTTTGACTATTCAGCTTTGTCTCTTCTCCCCTGGAGAGTTCTGTCTTTGTTGGGTAAGGTCCCAGGCTTTTGTGACAGCTGAATATGGAAAATGGATAGAGACAGTTTGGAAGGAGCAGGAGGAAAGAATTGAGAAAATGATGAGACAGAAGAGCCATGTGTATTGGGGCTTCAGATAGCACAGAAGTGTGAATAGAAAGGAAGGAATTTGGAGAATGAGAAGGTCCAAATATAGGACCATATAGGTTATATGAAAACCAGAGAAAAAATAATTTTAAAAAATACTGTCCTGAATTATGAATTGGGTCTCTTTTTTCTTCCAGATATGCAAAAAAGGGGGGCTGTTTAATACTTCCCCCAAAGTTATGTGTCAATTTTATTATTTCAAGACATTTAACATTTGCCTGATTTTTTTCTATAGTAAACCATGCTCTAATATTTGCCTGCAGGTTCCAAAGCACTATAGATTTCTTTTTTTTTTTCTTTCACTTCTTTATCTATTAGATATGATAGTAAAATTGAATTTTGGCACTCAAAGAGGACTTACAGAAAATAGCCCTCTCTCTGTTTTCAGGAACTGTACTTTGAGATATTTTCTAAAAGTACAGAAAATTGGACGGAATGATGAAACAAACATTACTTAATTACTGTTAACCCTTGAATGCCAGGGGTGAAGGACACCGATCCCAGTGTGGTAGAAAATCCAATTATAATTTTACAGTTGGCCCTCCATATCCTTGGTTCTGCATCTGTAGATTCAGCCAATGGCAGACCTTGTAGTATTGTGGCATTTACTGAAAAAAAAATCTGTGTATAAGTAGACCAGTGCAGTTCAAATCCATGTTGTTCAAGGGTCAGCTGTATATCTCCTTCAGAATGTTTAATTAAAATAATTAGAATATTATACATGAGCTAAAGTCTTACTTATTCTATTTCTCTAGCCCATCTTTCCCCCCCCCCTCAAACTGACTGACATAAATTTAGCGTGTTATCACCCAGTCCAGATTTTTCTATTTTGCCACATACATGTGGGAGATATATAGAGTTGTTTTTTTATATGGATAAATCTTATCAGGCTGAATGTAATGTTTTTCCATTTCTTTTTCCATTCAACATTTTTTTAAATCTATGTTGATTTATATGGCTCTAGTTCATTCATTGTAACTGTTACATAGCATTCCATCACGTGAATATATAACCTTCCATTTTTATAGCTCTTTATGTTGTTTCCAAATTTTCTGTAGTACAAACAGTGCTGCAGTCTACACAGGACTTTGATGTGTCTTCTGTGACCATGTGGGACACCAGCCTTCTTTTAGTACTTTCCTGATATATCAAATGCCTTTTCCATCTCTTATTTCTAACCCTTCTGAGTTTTGTTACTTAAGTGCATCTCTGGAGAGTGACAAATAGATGGATTTTTTAAAACAATTTGATTATCTCTAGTTTTTATATAATCTATTTCCATCATTATAATTACTGACATGTTTGGACTTATCTCTGCCATCTTATTTTGTACATTCCATTTGGGAGATTTTTCTTCACTTCTTTTTCTTCCTCTCCGTGAATTTTGTTGGATCCATTTCCTTCTGGCTTCCTTTACTGGTCCCATTTTATTTCTACTATTTTAGTGGTTACCCTTAAATGTTTAACATGTATACTTAAGAAATTGCAAGTTAATCTTCATCCTTCTCCTTCTTCCAAACAGTACAAGAGTTTAGAATGCACTAACTCTGACCTACGCTCACTCATGTTATTATTTTCTAGTATGTTTGTTCTGGCATTTCTATGTATAATATTTGAGATAGAAGGAGAGCTCTCCTGGGTCAGGTCAACCTTCCATTGAAAGTCCCATAATAGAATTTCTAAAGATTGAATATTTGAAAATTCTGGCTGTGCACAAAAATGTTGATAGTAATTACTGTAGAATGATGTGATGAAAAGTGATTTTTTATTCTTTTCTATATTTTTGTTTTTCTACATTTTCTCCTTTTTTTCCATAATGAAAAACTGGAAAGGAAGAAAGAAAGAAAGGAAGAAAGAAAGAATGAAAGAAAGAAAGAAAGAAAGAAAGAAAGAAAGAAAGAAAGAAAGAAAGAAAGAAAGAAAGAAAGGAAGGAAGGAAGGAAGGAAGGAAGGAAGGAAGGAAGGAAGAAAGAAAAAAAGAAAGAAAAAAAGAAAGAAAGAAAGAGGAAAGGAACTTTTTTTTTTACCAGTTTATTCTCATTTTGCACTGTAGTTTTCATTTTAACTAATGGTGGGATATAATTTCAAACTTGCCAATTAAGAGTAGTTTGATCGGGACTTCCCTGGTGGCACAGTGGTTAAGAATCCGCCTGCCAATGCAGGGGACACAGGTTCGAGCCCTGGTCCGGGAAGATCCCACATGCCATGGAGCAACTAAGCCCATGTGCCACAACTACTGAGCCTGCGCTCTAGAGCCCACAAGCCACAACTACTGAAGCCCGCTTGCCTAGAACCCATGCTCCGCAACAACAGAAGCCACCACAATGAGAAGCCCGCGCACCACAAGGAAGAGTAGCCCCCGCTCACTGCAACTACAGAAAGCCCGAGCGCACCAACAAAGACCCAACGCAGCCAAAAATAAATAAATAAATAACTTAAAAAAAAAAAAGAGTAGTTTGATCTCTATCATGTGTCAGTTATAAATTGACACAACAATGCCACATAACAAACGATCTCAAAACCTCAGCGGCACGCAACATTGAGCATTTATTTCTCACACATCTGTATCTGCTGATCTTGGTCTGGGTCTGGTATGGTAGACAGAATAATGGTACCCAAAGATGTCCATGTCCTAATCATCAGAATCTGTGAATATATTACCTGCCATGTAAAAGGAACTTTGCAGCTGTGATTAAGGATCTTGAGATGGAGAGATTACCTTTGATTATCTGGGTGGACTTGATATAATCACAAGGGTTTATAAAAGAGATTGGCAGGAGTTCACACAGGAGAGATGCTATGCTGCTGGCTTTGAAGATGGTAGAAGGGTCCATGAGTCAAAGAGTATAGGCAGCTTCTAAAAGCTAGAAAAGACAAGGAATCAGATTTTCCCCTATAGCTTCCAGAAGGAATGCAGCTCTGTGGACCCATTTGAGACTTCTGACCTCCAGATCTGTAACAATAAATTTGTGTTCTTTTAAGCCACTAAAACTGTGCTTATTTCTTACGGTGTCAAGAGAAACCTTATACATCCGGGGATATCTGGAAGTTAGCTGATCTAAAATGACTTCAGGGCTTCCCTGGTGGCGCAGTGGTTGAGAGTCTGCCTGCCAATGCAGGGTACACGGGTTCGAGCCCTGGTCTGGGAAGATCCCACATGCCGCGGAGCAACTGGGCCCGTGAGCCATAATTACTGAGCCTGCGCGTCTGGAGCCTGTGCTCCGCAGCAAGAGAGGCCGCGATAGTGAGAGGCCCGCGCACTGCGATGAAGAGTGGCCCCCGCTTGCCGCAACTAGAGAGAGCCCTCGCACGGAAACGAAGACCCAACACAACCATAAATAAATAAATTTTAAAAAAAAACAAGGTCATTAACCACATAAAATGTACATTCTGGTGGTAAGGAAACGGACAATAAACATAAATATATTTAAAAAAATAAAAAAAATAAAAAAATAAAATAAAATGACTTCAGCTGGGATAACTAGGATGACTCAGCCCTCCTCCACATAACCCTTAATCCTGGGCATGTTTTCATGATGATGGTAGACACAAAAGTGCAAGAAAATGGAAACACACGGGCCTTCTGAGACTTAGGCTTTGAACTGGAATAAATCCCTTCAGCTTCATTCTATTCACTAAAGCAAGTGACATAGCCAACTCCAGACCCAAGAGTGTGGAAACAGACTCCACCCTAGACTCTACCTCATTAGAAAGAGGAGCTATGAGGTCCCATGATAAAGGACATAGATACAGGATACGCAAAGAATTAGGGAAAATGATGCAGTCTACCAGAATGAGGTTAACACAGTCTCTTTCAGATTAACCTAGTCTCATTTAGTAGGTACATGATTAATCACTTTTAATTCCAGATGCTCTATCAAGATACTATCTCTTCTTTCTCAGTTGGTTTCACAATCTGATCATCCCTTCTAATCTGGTGTTTGGATATAGGTAGAAGCTTACATTCTTACCTACATGTGGTTCTCTGTTGATTCCCAATGACCTCAAGTTCAGATATACCTCACCTTACCTGGTAAAACTCTAATCTTGCTGCATTCAGTGCTGATGGGTCTTGTGTAATTCATGGTCTGCCCTTGCTAAATTGTCCTTCTCTTTGGGTCTTGGTGGTGATACTCCTCCTCTGAGGAAATTGTAATGATCCCCATTCAACCTTTAGCCTGAGTGACCCACCTTGCTGTCCTCTACTATAAAATCACCACACCCTTTACTGGGAAGAGTCCCCTGATGGAGTCATAAGGCAGCTCCCTCAACTGTCTTACATGTCCCTCTGTCCCCTATCCCCTGGAGCATGCAGGAAATTCTGAATTTTTTATAAAGCATTCTCAGACTAAAGCAGGTGGCATAAGCTTTTTTGCTGATTAACTTCATCATGTCATGTGTGCATTTCCATTTTGCCTTCACCTCCTTCTGTTGGCATAAGAGTCTTCTAATAATCTTTAAAATTTCCTAGGATCTACTCATAAGAGTGAGAAATTATTCTTCATACTCTGGCACTTCTCCAGAGCAGTCTGGCTATTTCTCCCATTGTATTTATCTTGCATGATTTTGGCTCTAAATAACAGAAAGCCTGACTCAAACTGATTAAACAGGATATAAAATTATTATATTATAAAATGGGAAGTCTAGTATTAGAATTGCTTGGTTCAAGACCTCAGCAATATCAGCTGGAATGTGGGTTCTTTCGGCTTTTTCCCTCTGAGAGCCACACTGTTGGCCTCATTCCAAAGCTGGCTTCCCACTTGGTCAGGAGTTGGCTGTAAATAGTACTGGCATCCTGCTTCCTCCATCACCAGTGGGAGAGGGAAGGAGAATAACTTCTCTGTAACCTTGTAGTAAAAGGTTTTTCCTTCAGCCTGATTGGACCAACTCAAAACAAATAAGAATGGACAAAAGAATGCCACATGCTGATTGGCTAAAACCTGGGTTTCCGAAACAGTTTCCATCAAGGGGATTACCATCATTAAGCCCCACCCCTGTAACTGGAGGTGAGTTCAGTTTCCTAGTAACAAGGACTGTGTGAGATAAAGATGGACACTAACAAAATCTTCATTCTACCAATAAGGAGATAGGCAATTATGGATGCTTGCTGTTCAACAACAATGTCCCCTAAAACCATCTTTTGAAAGATTTTTTATACCTACTCCAAAGAACCAGTACATTTATATCTGGCCTCTTGTCCTTCAGTTTCCCTCTCTCTTTTAGTAGTGGGAAACTTTCCACTCCTTTCTGTCTCATTGAAATTCTCTTCAAATATAGAATAAATTCTCTCTACCTCTTGTGTTCAGACTCCAATTGCTCTTAATATGTAAGGGAAAAATTTTAATTTAAAATTTCCTTTTTTCCTTGGCAACAAAAGCTAGCTTCCTAAACTTTCGTTTCACTAGACTTAAGTAAGCCCCTTTTATAATTCAATGACTCTCTGCATTTGTCTGGAGGGCATCTGCCTTCCCCATGAAGATATGAACGCCAGTGATCCAGTGAGTAGAGAGTAGCAAGGCAGCAAGACAAACAGATCTACAGGAAATTCAGGATGTATTATAGAAAAAGAGCAAAAAAATGTTTTCTTCCCATCACACTTCTGCCTGCCTGGTTTTTCCTTTAGGCAGAGAGATTAGAACCTTCAAATCTCTGACAACCTCAGCTCTGTTCCTGTTGCTTAACATCCAGTCAAACAGCTTTCCCAGTTATTCTCTAGTTTACCATTATATTAGCTTCCTTCCTAGAAATTATTATAATTTGTAATTATCTATTTATTTGCAATTATGCCTATTTTTTTTTGCTAGTTTATTGCCTGTTTCCTACACTTGAATGTAAGATCTATGAGGGTGGAGACCTCAACTATATTGTTCACTACTTTATTTCCAGCATTCAGCAGAGGACCTGGCACATCTATAGACTTTCAATAGTTATTAGTTGGATGAATGAATGAATATATTTTCTCTTTCTAAACTGAATAACCCTTACACAGTTTAGCATATTCAGATCCATTATCTTAGCTGATTCTCAGAATGAAGTTATTCTGTCCACCAACAATAATAATGACACTAATATTAAGATACAGAGATGTTAAGTGACTTGCTCAAAGACACACAGGAAGTGTTAAAGATGAATCTCAAACTCAGGTCTTTTGTCTCAAGTCCTGTGCTCCCTCCATTCTGACCCATGATTTAAAGTTCTCAAAATTTGGCATCCAAATTGAAAAGGAAGAAGTAAAACTATTCCTATTTGCAGATGACATGATACTATATAGAGAAAACCTGAAAGACTCTGCCAAAAAACTATTAGAACAAGTAAATGAATTCAGTGAAATTGCAGGATAAAAATTAGTGTACAGAAATCTGTTGTATTTTTATACACTAACAATAACTATCAGAAAGAAATGATGAAAGCAATCTCATTTACAATTGCGTCAAAAAGAATAAAATATCTAGGAATAAATTTAACCAAGGAGGTAAAAGACCTGTACTCTGAAATCTATGAGACATTGTTGAAAGAAATTAAAGACTACACAAATAAGTGGAAAGATACCCGTGGAATGTTAAAATGTCCATACTATCGAAAGCATTATACAGATTCATTGCAACCCCTATCAAAATAATAATGGCATTTTTCACAGAACTAGAACAAATTATCCTAAAATTTATATGGAACCACAAAAGACCCAGAATAGCCAATGCAGTTTGAGAAAGAAGAATAAAACAGGAAATATCACTCTCCTTGATTGCAAACTATACTACATAGCTGTAGTAAACAAAGCAATATGGTACTGGCACAAAAACAGACACATTGAACAATAGAACAGAATCGAACCCAGAAATAAAGCCATGCTTATACGGTCAATTAATCTATTACAAAGGAGTCAAGAATATACAATGGCACAAAGACAGCCTCTTCAAAATTGGTGTTGGGAAAACTGCACAACTATATGTAAAAGAATCAAACTGAGCTGCTTATTCACACCACATACAAATATAAACTCAAAATCAATTAAATACTTAAATGAAAGACCTGAAATGATAGAACTCCTAGAGGAAACATAGGCAATACCCTCTTCAATATCAGGCTTAACCATGTTTCTTTGGATATGTCCCCTCAAGCAAGGGAAACAAAAGCAAAAAAAACAAATGGGAATATATCAAAACTAAAAATCTTTTATATAGTGAAGGAAACTTTCAACAAAATGAAAATGAAGCCTACTAAATGGGATAAAATATTTGCAAAAAATATACCTGATAAGGGATTAATACCCAAAATATATAAAGAATTCATACAACTCAAAAAAAAAAAAAAAAAACCTGATGAAAAATGGTCAAAGGGCCTGAATAAACATTTTTCCAAAGAAGACATACAGATTACCAACAGACACATGAAAAGATGTTCTACATCACTAATCATCAAGGAAATATAAATGAAAACCACAGTAAGATATCACTTCACACTTGTCAGAATGGCTATTATCAAAAAGACAAGAAATAGCAAGTATTGGCAAGGATGTGGAGAAAAGGAAACCCTCATGAACTGTTGGTGGGAATGTAAATTGGTGCAACCACCATGGAAAACAGCATCGAGCTTCCTCAAAAAATTAAAAATAGAACTACCATACAATCCATCAATTCCACTTCTAGCTATTTTTCCAAATAAAATAAAAATACTAATTTGAAAATATATGTGTACTCTTATGTTCACTGCAGCATTATTTACCATAGACAAGAAATGGAAACAACCTAAGTGTCCATCAATTGACGAATGGTTAAAGAAATTGTGGTGTGTAGGTATATACATAAAATGGAATTCTACTCAGCCATAAAAAAGAATGAAATCTTGCCACTTGCAACAACATGGATGGACCTAGAGGATATTATGCTAAGTGAAATAAGTAAGACAGAAAAAGACAAGTACTGTATCATTTCACTTGTATGTGGAATCTAAAAAACAACAAATAAACAAAACAGAAACAGATTCATAGACACAGAGAACAAACTGGTGGTTGCCAGAGGAGAGGGGAGTGAAGGGATGGGCAAAATAGGTGAAGGAGATTAAGAGGTACAAACTTTAGTTATAAAATAAATGTCATGGGGATATAATGTACAGCATAGGAAATATAGTCAAAAATATTGTAATAATTTTGTATGGTGACAGATGGTAACCAGACTTATTATTGCAATCATTTTGTAACATATAAAAATATCAAATCATTATGCAATACATCTGAAACTAATATAATGTTATAAGCCAATTATAATTCAATTAAAAGACAATATAATGCAAAATGTGGGGGAAAAAAAGACTTAGCTGTATTAAAGTTGTAAAAACATAAAGTTCTCAGTGTTCGAGAACCACTTCAACAAGTAGAGGTGGTAGAAAGCCCTGTCTAGTCAAGGAGAATAGAATGAGCAATGTTAGGGGGTGGGAGGCAGCATGAAGCATTCTGGGAGAAATCTGGTGGTGCATTCTGGGAGCACTTTCACGTGTCTAGCCTCCTAAAATGTCTAAGGAGATGTGAGACTTTCCACAGGTGAAAGGCGCCTTTCCTGCCTGTTTGGCTATGAAAACAACCACTACTGCTTCTAGAGTGCCCAGAACCAAGTTCCCTGCATAATAAAAGAGTCTGGATGGAGGACACAGTATAGAAATCTCAAGGTTAAGGGAGATTAAATTTAGCCTCTGTCTTCCTGGAACGTTCCTGGAGCTAGAGTTACATGGGAGGAATGCCAGCAATCAGACCTCAGGGTTTCTTCTTCAGCAAAGGGAAACATCCCCGGCCCTGCAGGCATGCCTCTCAAGGACTGGTGGGGGCAGGTGTTGGGCAGCTGACGGCAAACCGGGAGGGAGGCTGACAGGAAGACAAGCGAAGCTGGCCTTTTCCTCCCTCGGAAACATCAAGGATTCTAAAACCAGAGATCTGCGGTAGCTCTGATGCTGCAGCTGCTGTGCAACCTCATCCCTGCTTGAAGAGTTTCTTCCCAATATGAAATAGGATTGGCATTATCTCAGAATAACTATTTGTAGGGCCAGAGTCCATCCATCAGCAGTCACTAGTCTCACTGATACTTAGATAAAAGCTCTGCAGAGGAGTAGGGCTCTCTATTAGTTTCCTAGGGCTGCCATAACAAAGTACTGCAAACTGAGTGGCTTAAAACAACTAAAATGTATTGTCTCACCGTTCTAGAAGCCAGAAGTCCAAGATCAAGGTGTTGGCAGGACCATGTTTCTTCTGAGGCTATGGGTAAATCTCTTCTTTACCCCTTCCTAGCTCCAGCGGTGGCTGTCAATCCCTGGAACTTATGGGCTTGCTGCTCTATTATGCTAATATCTGCCTATGCCTGTGTGTCTCTGTCTTCATATGGTGTTTTCCTCTTCTTATAAAGACACCAGTCGTATAGGATTAGAACCCACCCTAATGACCTCATCTTAACTTGATTATATCTGCAAAGATTCTATTTCCAAATAAGGTCCATTCACAGGAACTAGGGGTTAGGACTTCTACATATCTACATACAATTCAACTATAACAGCTTAGTATTACTATCTCCATTTTTTGAAGGAGGACACTGAGGCTCAGAGAAACCAAGGGATTTGTGTGATGACACTATAGTGGATCAGTTGCACTAGTGGCCCCAATTTTTTCATGCAACTCTACAACTTTTTTCCACACTCATTCTAGGCTTGACCATGTGTCTTGCCTCAGCCAATGAAGTAGAGCAAACATGATGTAAGCAGAGGTTTGAAAAGTGCTTTCACATTAGGATTCATCACTCTTGCATACTCCTGGAACTCTGTGACCATTATGTGAATAAACTCAGGACAGCCTGCTGAATGATGAGTGACCATGTGGAGAGAGATCCCAGTCATCCCAGTGTTGCCGTAATAAACCAGGCTAAACTCCAGCTGAGCACAGATGCATGAGCAAGTCCCACCAAGATCAGTCAAGCACAACGCAAATCAGCAGAACCCATAGCTGACCCATAGAGTCATGAATAATCATGAATATTTTTTGCTGTTTTAAGCCCAAAAAATTGGGAGGTGGTTAGTTACACTGAGATGATTAACTGATATAATCACATAGATGGTAAATGGCAGAGCTGGTTGTGGTAAGGTGGGGGGGGGGGGTTGGGGCAGGTGGGGAAAGAAGAGTGCTATGGCTATGCAACAAGCCACCCCAAAACTTAGTGTCATGAAACAACAACCATTTGTTATTTCTCATCAGCCTATGGCTCCACTAGGAAGTTCTGCAACCCTGGACCAGTCTTGACTGATTTTGGCAGGGCTTGCTCAGGCATCCACTACCACCTGCCACAGACTGGCTGTCAGCTGGCTGGTCTAGGGTGGGCTCAGCTGGGATGACTTGGCTCTGTTCCATGTATCTCTCCCATCCCTCCAGCAGGCTAGCTCAGGCATGTTCTCTTGGTGGTGCAAGGATCCAAGAGAGAAAGCAAAAATGTGCATGCACTTTTCAAAAAGATAGCTGCTGTCTCATTAATCAAACATATCTTATGCCCAGGCCCAGAATAAGTGTGGAAGGTCACTAGTGAAAGTTGTGGATAAAGAGAGGCATGGAAATCTATGTATATTAATGCAATCAATCTCCAGTAGCAAGCCAATAACCAGAAAGCTAGACAGAGAAATGAGTTCTTAGAAGGGAGAAGAGAAGGGTGAAATGCCTGGAGGAAGAGGAATTGGGAAACTCAGAAAACAGTGTGATAACAAAATGAAAGTGAGTTCACACATAAGTACCTGGAATAAGTATTTGGGCAGAAGTCTGTAGAAGTACTGCCTGGAGTTGGCCCCAACTTGGCCCAGAATTCCTCCTACTGTTGACCCAGCAACAATCCCTTGTATTGACTGAGCAAAAAAGAAGTTCTCAGAAAGCACAAGGGCCCCCACCTCATGTCATATGGCCTCCACCTCATGATCCAACATGGATACTGAAATTCCAGCCAACAACTCTGCATTCCAGCCTGCACAATAGAGGAAGGAAGTGAAGAAAGGTAGAGATTAGCCTCACACACTTCTTCCTACACTGCATTGGCCAAAACGTAGTCACATGACCACAGGTAGCTACAAAGAAGGCTAAGAAATATAGTCTTTGTTCTCAGGGGAGGAGCATGTGTATAGCTAAAAATAAGGTATTCTATCACTAAGGAAAAAAAGAAAAGGGATATTGAGGGGCAACTAGTCATTTCAAACATGTAAATTCATCAAAATTCTTTGTTTCCCCCTGAACTCTTTAGAGAAAGTGAATACATAAACACAGATGATGGCTGGGCATCTTAAACTTGTTTTAAATATACAATTTGTTTTTTCCAAAGGAGATAAGGAATATTGTCTAAGTTAAATAATGCAGAAGAATTTAAATGTTAGCAGTTGAATTGGTCTCTACATCCCGAGAGGCGATCCCAACCCAAAGAGCTTTCCCATAGAACAATGCGGAAAGATCTCAGTTCTTCTCCAGAGGGTATTTGGCTCTGAGGTAGGCAGCGCTCTCCTTACCTTCAAGGGGGAGTAATACTTTCAAGCACCCTCCAAGGGGCAAGGGGAGTTAGTTCAATTCCTTAGGCAAAAGGACCTCACCTGGGACTGATTTCAGAGAGACAGCAGTGAGCAGTCTTGAAAAGAGATTTTAGTTCCCTGCCCAGGAATTGAACCTGGGTAGCCTGGATGAAAACCAGGAATCCTAGCTGCCAGTCCACCAGTGGCTAGAGGCTAGAAGCAAAATTCCCCTGGCTCTTGCCCCATTTGAAAAATTAGTTTCTCAAAGAGGCAAAAACAGCAAAACAAGTACAAAGTTTATTACTAGAGACACAGCATAACATGTGAGAGAGCATACAGAGAAGCAGTTTATTTATGTAAGACAGAAGCAAGGCAGAAATACACACCCAGAGAGAAAGGGTGTGGGCATCCTCTCTAGTGAGGAGGAGCACAGTAAAGAGGCAGTTACATCATTTATACAGGGCATTTCTTCTGGATCTTTGTTTACATTTGGGCAATTATCTTGCTTCTTTTCCCACATCTGATGTGTTCTAGGACCCTCCCCAACATGTATGCACATCTTTTTGCCAAGACGAATTCCAGCATGGAGAACTGTGGGAGGTTTTAAAACACTTATTATGGGGTGGGGCCCCCTCCCTTTTGACCCCCAAGGTGTCTTTCTGTGCATGTGCAGTCAGGGAGGTCTCCTTGACCTCAGGAGTGGTCATCTTATCTCTTTAGTCCAGCAGAGCTCAGCTCCTGCCACTAACTTTGTGCTTGCCATGTCTAGGGAAAACAAAGCTCCAATTTACTCCACTTGACAAACTCCAGCTGCTCAGCCCAGGGCCCCATCTACCTCCTACCACAGGACCAATTTTCCCCAGGCTCTGCAAGGACTGAGAAGCAGAAAGCCTGCACTGTGCAGCTCACACCTGAGCAGGAGCTGGGCATGCTCTCAGATGGTCAGGGTAGTGCCTATAAAGATGGGGAAGGACACGGTACAAAGCTGAGGGTGAGTGCCCATTTGCTTACTCTTCTCATTTGGAAACCACTGGAGAGAGAGAAAGATGCCATGTGCTTGCAACAAGTTCTCTCTTTCTCTCTCTGCTTTCAGTTTCCCAATGGATAAAATGGGGACATTGAAACAAGCCTCACAGGCTTGTTTGAATGGTTATTTGGAAAATACCTGCCGAAGTTCCTGGGAAACACCTCCACTTAATGTGTACAAGTTCTTTTCTCTTCTTCCTTTTGGAATAATGTAATCTGATTGTAAGGACACATTTCCATAAGAAAACATGACGAGAAAAGTTTGGCAAGATGTCTAGAGCTGCAACATGGTAGCCACTAGCCCCTGTTAAGTACTTGAAATGTGTCTACTGTAATTAGGAACTGAATTTTTAATTTTCTTTCATTTTAATTTACTTAAATTTACATTTAAAATCTGATACTTGATTCATTATCAGAAAATGCTTAAGCATGTTTTGAACCATTTGGGTATGTGAATCTTCTTTTTCAACTACAAATTTTATAAAATCGAAATACAAATCAAGGAGTTCCTATAAAAACTTAACATTCGAATTAAGATTTGCTGTAAGTATCAAATACTTATCAGATTTCAAAGACTTACTATAAAAAAAAGAATGTAAACTAGTTTATTAATAATTTTTACATTAATAATTTTTATATTAATTACATGTTAAAATGATATATTGGATATACTGGGTAAAATATAATACATTATAAAATTAATTTCATCTTTTTTTTTTTTTTTACTTCTTTAATGCAGTGACTAGAATATTTAAAATTACATAAATAACTTGAATTGTATTTCCATTGGATAGTACTTGGCAGAGGATACTAAATAATCAATTGGATTGAGTTCTCTTACCAGACTAGCTGGTGATTTTGGCCTTCTTCAGACATTTCATTAATTAATTGAGCACCTATTCTGAACGAGGGATAAAGTAACACTTGAATACCAGATAAGCATATAAACAAACACTGAAACAAGGAAGTTACAAATAATTATCATGAGTACAAGGAAGGGAATAAATACAGTAATGAATAAGGGAATAATTAGCCAGAGATGGGGGTGGTTTCCTTAGATGAAAGAGTAGGCAAAAAAGGCCTTTGAGAAAAGGGGCATTTGAGTTAAGGCTTGAAGGATAAAGATGAGCTAGAAGTGCAACAATCTAAATGATCATGATCTTAACTATTTCTTTTCCCTCTTTTAATGATATTGTTCTCATCTTCTAAAGAGACAAAATTGTTGCCACTGACTAAGTGCTCTCCTTCTGCCCTATCATATAAAACTTATCTCATTATGTTATTGACCGGGCATTTCCCAGTTTGATTCCTAAGGTCAGGAATCCCGAACAGTAGCCAATACATATGGGTATGTGACATATCTTACAGGAAAACATTCGGTTTTACTCTTGTTACCATTTTGATTTTCTATGACAAGGACCAATTACAAAGATTACAGAAATGATGGAAATGATTTCTGAGGAAATGATTAAACTATGACTTAATGGGGTCAAGCTAACAAGCTTTAGGGAATAGAAATGACCTTATGGGAAAATAATGGTGATTCTGAGAGCAGGACAGTATGGATTTTGGAGCAGGGGACCAACCAGCACTACAGTCCCATGGGGAGTTATTAGATCTGGAGAAGCAGCCATCCCTTGAGGTTTTTATAAACTGAAAAAATGGATGTACTCTGTCATACTGGGTTATAGAATTTTACAGGCAAAACTGATGAGGGACACTATCTTTTTCTCAGACTTTGAACCTCCAATATTTCTCTTAAAATCCTAGGGACTGCTGTGAAACTACAAGTGTGCTGTGGAGCCATTTAAGCTCCAGACCTTGGTTTTTTGGTTTGTTTGTTTGTTTGTTTGTTTTCTGATGCTCTGGTTAAGAGCTCAGAAATATGGTTAGCCCTTTCTTTACTTCACAGAATAAGAGGGCTGAAGAAAATCTTCATAGGTATAAAAACAGAGATGCAGGAAGATGACCTTGGTGCTGTGTTGCCTGGAACTGAAGTGATTGGGAAGCCCAAGAGGATATTGAAATTACAGGTTTGGAGAAAGGCCAACAAAGCTATGTCAAAAGAATAATTCAAGTTTAAAAAACTAATTTTTGTATGATAAGAGAAATTCTATACCTAGCTCAGATATCTCCCTAGCTCCAGGTTTATGGACCCAATTGCCCACTTGACATCCAACCACCAATAGAAAGTAGGATATCTCATGGTCATCCCAAATGGCTAAAATAGAATGTTGGGGCTCTATGCCTAGTTTCTCCCATCTAGAGAAATCAGCACTGTTTAATTATTCAAGCCATACCCTCCCATATCCATTCTGTCACCAAGTCCATTTAATTCCACCTCTTAAGTGTATTTAGAGCTTCTTCTTTCCATCTCCAGAATCATCCCCCTAGAATCTGGATCCCTCCAGAATCCATCATTCTGTATGGCAGCAGCAGTCTTTGAACAGGTGTCCTGACTTCTGTACTTGCTTTCCAACCCCAATCTGTTCTTCAGGTGGCAGTCACAGGCCCACCCAGATCCAGGGAAGGTGACATGAACCCTCAAACTCTCAATGAAAGGAGTATCAAAGAATTTGTGGCCATTTTTTAAAACTGCTACAATCACTCTTACAGAAATATTGGTACCCACTGTAAATCACTTGCTTTGGCATTCCCACCACTTCTGGTCACAGGCTTTGCCCAATATTTTTTTAAAAATCCACACCAACTGCATCTTCTACAAAGTCCATTTCTGCATGGTTTACCTCCAAAAACACAGCACACTCCTCTTTTTAGACTTTGAGGTGATTAACTCAGACTAGCCCTATACCACTTTATTCTTGGCTCTTCAAATGGCCTTCAGCAAATTACTTAATCTCTCTGGGCCTTGGTTTCCTCATCCAATTTGACAGTCCTTGTATCTCAGCACTCAGACAACTCTGTGAGGGTTCGGTCACTGCCCATGTTCACATGCCATGAATATACAGTTAGTAATCATTTTTTGGTTGCATTGGTTATGAGAATGGCTTCTGGTTCAACTTTGCACAGAACATGATGCAAATCTCCTGAGACTTGAGCTGCCTTGTAACCCCTCCTCCCCAGGATTCCTAAATCATCCAAACCAACTTTAGATGCTATGATTATTTCTATAGCCAATTTTCTAAAAGCTGTTTTCCTTCTTTTGACCCAGCCAATCTGTCCCCAGTCCAGTTTTCCAAGCAAGCCCCTATCTGATTTGGCCTTTTTTTTTTTTTTTTTTTTAATTCCTGCAAGGTCTTCTTTTCTTTCTGTTTCAATATTTTTTCTTCAGTTGTCTTATTCAAAAGAGGCTTCTTGCCTTTTGTTAGCATAAATTTATAACAAAAAGCAATTTCTCCTCTGTTTGAATTTTCTTTTGCTCTTGTGTTAAAAGTACAATGCATGCTGAAGCAGAGAACTAGATTCCTTTTACATATTGGGAGTTCATTTAAGCTGAGGTAAAAGACAAAGCTAATATATAATTTATTTAAAACTATTTTTAAAAGTTTTAAAAATTCATCATGATTAAACTGTTTATAAGGAAAAATAATTTACTTTTTTTATTCTCAAGCCTCTTTTTCTAAATTTTGGTCCTGAAATATATAAGAATATATCACATATATGAAAACTAGTATAATAAAAGTAAGTTCTTATGAAAAGACAGTATTTTTAATCAAACTAAATCACTATCAGGTATCAATAACCCAGAGGGTTGAACTGTTTTTTCTTAAACTTTTTATTACCATATGATGCACACATGGAAGACTACACAAATAACAATGTATGATTTGATGAATTTTTCACAAAGTAAAAACATCCACGTAACCAGCCACAGGGTTGACTTTTATCTTGCTGAAGGATTCTCAGTGATAGGCTATTGAGAAAGACCTGTATAGTTGTCTTACATTGTTATTAACTTTATGTGAGCGTGAGGCTGTCCCTCCAACTAAATTATACATTCTACATGGTTTTTACAGGAAGACCATAGTCTACAGAGCTAGCTAAGTGACCTGAACTGAGGACACATCAATAAATGAATATAAACTATACTGAGACTCAGTTTATTAAACATTAGTGCATGCTCTACATATTTTTATTTCCTGTTTCACCTTCTAGTCTTTTTGCTGACCCCAACCTCATTGGCCAAATGCTGGAGCTTCTTAAGACTCTTCTCTTCTTCACCTACACTTTCTCTCTAGTTGAGCTCAGTTGTTCCTATGGCTTTAAACAATACCTATATGCTGAAGACTCTCAAATTATAACCTGTACTATAGTCAGTTAATTGCATTGATGGCCCCAGGTAACGGCCTCTCTGTGTCTACACCCTTTTGCAATGTGACTTTACAATAGCTCACATCATGAGGTGTAATCTATTTCTTTACTCATTGAATCTGTGCTGGCCTTATAATTTTCTTTGGTCAATAGAATTCTGGGAAGGTGATGGTTTACCAGTTATGAGCTTAAGACTCTGCTAACTCTTGGGACCCTCCTTCTATCATATGAACAAGCCCAAGGCAGCCCACTAAAGAATGAATACATCATTACACCATCTGACAATCAACCAACCCCCAGAAACAAAGCCACCTAGCCAAATCACAGCCGACTACTGATGAACTGGAGAACCCAGGTAAGACCAAATAAGACCCTCAGTTAACCCAGGGTAACTCACCAACCTGAAAAAACCACAAGGTAACAAAATAGTTATTGTTGAAGCTGCTGACTTTTGGTGTGGTTTGTTACACAGCAATAGATAACTGATACACTAGTTTAGAATTATAAATAGACACATATTCAACTACCGATCTGACATCTCCATATAAATGGCTCACAGTCATCTTTTAAAAATCTACATCAGACTGTTGATTTTCACCCCAAGTCCAGATCCTCCCCTCTCTAGTCTTTTCCTCTCAGAAAGTAGCCCCACCATCCATCCAGTTCTTTGAATCAAAAATCTGGAAGATACCACTTAATTTTTCCTTTCCCTTACCTCCCACACCCGATCCATCAGCAAATTTTGTTGATTTAACTTTCTAAATTTGTCTTGAATCTATTCACTTCTTCCCAGTCCCGCTGCCATCTCTTCTCCCAGGCTAAGCCTCTGCCACTGCTTACCTATAGCACTAGAGTAACCACCTATCTGGTTTCCTCCCTCTGAACATCTCTACACCATTTTTACACAAAAGCTAAAGTTTTAATTTTTAAATCCCACAAAATTGTGACTCCCCCCTGCTTCAAAGACTTCTCACTGCAATTAGAATCAAATAAAAATTCCTTATTATGACCTATAAAGCCCTACATGACCTAGTCCCTGCCATTCTCTCTATAATTCACTACACTGCAGCCACATTTACCTTCTCACTTCTTTTAGAATAACCAAGCTCCACCCATCTCAAGACTTTTATTCTTATTATTCATCTGCTACAAAATCTTTCCCTGTGTTCCTTGTTCTTTACCTGGTGGGCTCCATTCCATCCTTCTCAGATTAAATCTCACCACCTCTTGGAGGTCTTCTCTGGACACTCTATTGAAAGTGGTATTCCTGCCCCACTCATTTTCTTCCATCATCCTATCCTGTTTAGCTTATTGAAATTACAATTTCTGATTCTTGGTATGTTTATTTAGCAATTTACTTTTTTGCCTGTTTTTCTACCAGATCAGAAGTTCCATGAGGGCCAAAAATTGTGTCTCCTTTGTTCATTCAGTATCATCAGTGTTAACCATAATTTCTAGCTCACTATAAGCATTTGGTAAATATGAATTGAATAAATGAATTTAATACAGTACTTCCAAAAACAATAGCAAGTAGATTTTTATCACTACAATTTTACAAATAAGAAACTTGAAAGCAAATATTATCTGTATCACCCTTTTTCAGACCAGATAAAAGGGATGGAAACATAGTGACTAGGCTAATTTGTCAGAGAATGGATCAGGGACTGGAAACCAATAAACCTTTTGGGAACTTATAAAGGGCCTAATTCTTAATCCGTCAATTCCAGTGAGTTGAGAGAAAAGCAACTGTGCACTTGTCAGGAGCGGTGAGGGTGGTGGTGTACAGGGATATGAAAAAAGAGATGCCCCAACTCACATTAGAGTTTCCCACCCTGCACTGTTGCTGCAGCTCCCAGAGTCACATCCTCACACAACTAAATCCAGATGTAGGAAGGCAGAGGCAGACAGTAAAGGCCTTTCTTATGTGCCTCCCTCTTAGCAGAGAGGAAAATATTTCCCAGAAACCTCCAGCAGATTTTTAGTTACATTTCATTGGCCAGAATTCGGTCCCATTCCCATTTCTAGACAAATCATTTATAAAGGCGACCAAGGTTGGCACATCTGGTTTACATTCATCACCATTCATCACCTGGCCTAGGCTGGTTGCCACACAAATGCATCAAAATTTGGTATCCATAACGGAAAGGGAGAGTGGCTATTGATCATGCAAGCTACAGTATCTGCCACAGCAATTAAATTACCCTGTGTTTTTTTGTCCCACTTTATCCTAGAAAGTACAAGTACCATGGATTTAGTCCATGGACTAAGAAACTTAGAGTTCAATCTGATGACACTGAAGGTTACAGCAAGGTTACAACCTACTTTTCTCAGAAATTGATGAACCCATATATTGTACCCAAAGAATGTCAACCTCTCACATCCTGGAGATAGATAAACTTAAATACCAGGCACAGTGTAACAAAAGCAAACAATATAATAAGGCATTGTCCTGATGACAAACCTAAGTTTGTCCTGATAAATAAATCAAAGCATGTTTTAAATTCAGTACTTTGTAAACAACCTAAATATGCTAATATAAAAATATTAGGCTAAATTTTAATGTCCTTCTCCTTATAAAGACAATTTTTATTTTCCACAAAATTCAACTTGTGTGTTTCTGTTTCACTGGCAGTCATACAAGAGTGCTGAAAAGTATGTATAGACTAATAGAGACAAGTTTGGCTTGGTGGAGACAGCCTTAGACCAAGACTTGGGAGACTGGATTCTAGTCCTGGGATTTCCAAAAACTGTCTGTGTGAACTTCAGCAAGTCACTTCATTTCTTCTTCTGTGAGATAAAGAGATGAAATAGACTGAGGACTTTCTAAGTTCTATAAATCTGTGATTATATCTGATATCCAAGTTGAAGCCAATTGGACATATAAAGATAATTGACACTAATAGTTATAACAAATAGCCCTCAAATTATAGTGGCTTTACACAGTAAAAGTTTATTTCTCACATAACAGTCCAGTTGGATTTGTGAGGCCTTCCTGGTGTCTCCTCCAAGCAATGTTCTCAAGGATCCAGCTCCATTCATCTTACGGTGCTACCATCCTCTGCATTTGGCTTCCATGGTTCCTGTAAAAGAAGAAAGAGTATGAAGAATAAAAGAAGAGGTTTTATAGGAGACATGTCAATGTGGCAAGATACATTGATCGGAACCTTGTCATATAGCCTTGGACTAAATAAAAGTAGGGCTGGGTAGTGTAGCCTGGGAGACTGGAAAGAAACAACAGGCTTGGTGAGTACTGAGCCTGTCTCTGCCACAAACATTTTTGGAAATACTTCTTTCTCTGAATTCCACATAACTAGAGGGAATATTAATCTCACTTTGAATATTTCCACTGTGTCACTCCTTATTCTGTGTCCCCATGCACCTCATATATATATATATATATATATATATATATATATATATATATATATATATATATATATATATATATCTCGCTGTTGGCTGGGAGCTCCCTGAAGGAAGGACCCTGTGTAGTTTGTACCCTTAGGTCTTAGCATAGTGGATGGCACATATTAAGGATTGGAGATCCTGGACAAATCAAAACAGAGGAGATATTCTCAAGAGGGTATTGCCAGGAAGGGTATTAGGGCTACCACGCTGACTGACATAATAGTTCTGCTCTAGGGCAATTGCCAGCTTTCCCTCTACCCTACCCTATGGTCAAGCACCACCACCCAGCATGGCCTAACCCAGTGTCCACTCACAAAGTAGTGATTCTTCAGGTTGCTAGAATTCCAAGATGCCCATACCCGAGACTGAGAAAACATTCCCATGGGAATCTCGTGTTTTCAGTAGACAGACCAGGAATGTACTCGTGAGCTTCCTTTATTTCAAGTTAAGGATGCATTTTAGTTTGTTTTTTTTTTAACTCAACAATAATAAACTGTGTTGAAAGCCCAACTTCTAGAACTCTGCTATGCAATACAGCAGTCATTAGCCACAAGTGGCTATTTAGATTTAAATTTATACTAATTAAAATTAAACAAAACTTTAAAATGCAGTTCCTCAGTCACACTAACCATATATCAACTGTTAAATGCAGCTAGTGGCTCCTTATTGGACAATGCAGCTATAGAACATATTCTGGCATCACAGAAAGTTCTATGGACAGAACTGCTCTAAAAACAGCTTTTACATTTGTGTGTCCAGCTTTCTAGATCAAGTTATCTCAGCCTTATTTAATAGAAAATATGATAAACTCTTTTTAGGAAATTAAGAGGACCTGTATTTTGCTAAAATTTAGACATATGCATGCAGTCTCAAAATAAGTTTTACATATTTGAAGGGTGAGTCCACCCTCAAAAGCCAAATTTCATATCTCTAACATGAACAAAGTTTTCACTGCCTAGAGCTCAGTGATCATTATACATTAATGGTTAAAAAAAAAAAAAAAAAGAAAGAAATGTAGTATCTCTTGACATCTGGGAGAGAATATAAGCCAAACAATGTAAACCCCCTTCTAGTAACAGTAAAAGCAAGAAAGAACTGAAAAAGAACCTTACCTATTTTTAACGGTATTATCTCCAGACACATATCATTTTAAAGAATAAAAGTCTATATTACCTTATTCGAATCACTGAAATGTGTTTATTCCTTATACTTGTTAACCTCTAAGCTGTATAAGGTATGGCATTATTGTTTTTTAAGGTTAAAAGTTAGTCCACCCAAGAAGAAAGTGAATTGGCCAGAATCCTATTTCTTCACTGGTCCAGGAGCGGCAAGGACCCTACCTGACCATCTGGGCTAGTTATTGGAGCTGTTCATAAAACCTCTGGCTTTATTTCTCTAGGCATATGGAGGGACTGCACTTCCCCACCCCCTTAAGTAAGAGTGGCCACATGACTTGGTTAACACAGTTAAATATGAACAGGAGTGATATATGTGTAGAAGCATATAAGTTCCTGTGCTTGGCCGATTCCCCCTTTCTCCCTTTGCTGACAATCATGGAAGCCCACAGAAGTGGACATTCATGAGTGAGGATGATGAAGAAAGGCCCCGCTAATCTTCATTGGACAAGTAGAGGGTAGAAGAATAAACTGTTGTTATGTTGAAGCCATTATGAACATGAGGGTGTTTATTACTGCAATATAATCTAGCTTGTTCTGACCAATACATCATCCAAATCCAGGTCATATGGCTTAAAATGGAAACAATGAGTTCTGAGTCTTTTGTTTCTATGAATAAAAATAGAAAGCTATGTGTGTGCAGATCAAGAATTAGATAGAGGCAAGGGATTAAATTTGACAAAGTCAATCCTAGACCTGACTTCCTATAGGCATTAAATATAGAAAGAAAAAATAGCTTGTGCATGTGAGCATAAGTGGTATGTAGATGTCTATTTAAACTCTGCTGTGAGCTTGGACCTCTTTTCCTGCCCTGCTGAAGAAAAAAATACCATATAGGCTGTGTATATCTAAGATGCTTTTCCTACAAGAGCCTTAAAATTTTCATTCCCCCTTTTCTAGGCATGCTACTAAGAGAATATTTTTCCTTTAGGAATGAATAAACCACTGAGATTCACATCCAACTTGCTGAGTCACCTGGCTTCTGCTAGAATTTTAACTACAGGGATCTGAAGGCAGCAGGGAGAGAGAAAGACACACACACACACACACACACCGATTTAGAGAGTGAGGGAGAAAGAGACTAATTCTATTACAGACAGAAAGAAGAAAATTTTATTAAGTCAAATGGAAAAACCAAAAATATTTGAAAGATTTGGCTAAGACATCTATTCTCTTACTCTGTAGTGGGATCCCAGAATACAATATTTTAATAAAAATTGCAATGTAAGTAAAGTTTGAATTGGATTTTAATAGTGGAAAAAACAAGGTCATTAGAGTGAAAAGACCTACGTTTTAAAAACCTTTTTTTATTCCAGGACCTGCACTACAAGCTGTTTGACTTTGACAAAGTCAGCTCACTTTTCTGAGTCATAGTTTCCTCATCTATAAAAAGGGAATAATACAGCTTACCACATAAGTTGCTAGGGAAGACAGAAGGTCATAAAATATGTTAACGGTCTAGGAAATTATCTGACACCAAGCAGAGATCACTAAATGTTTATTTCTTTTGTCTGTTTCATACCATCTCTTCTTAATTCTAATAGAAAGTTTCTCCATTAGGCTTCTTGAAGATAGCTGTAGGAGGGCAAACTGTAGTTGTTATTCTGCCATTTAATGGAATAGTGTGAGGTTTTATTTACCTCCTTTATTATTTACTATTCAAAATAATTCTAAATAAGTTTATCCCCATTTTACAGAGGAAACAGAGGCTTACAGAGAATAAAAAATTTGTCCCAGTTCACGAGATAGTCTTTTAGTAATCTATTGCCACAATAATATGACACACATCCCCAAAACTCAGTGGCTCATAATAACGGCATTTGGTATGGCTCATCAACCTGTGGGTCAACCGGGTAGTCCTGCTGACTTAAGGTGGCCTCAGCAGGGCCCAGCCATGCAGCTATGGTCATCTGGAGTTTGGCAAAACTCTCTGGTCTATAGCCAAAGAACAATAAATAAGCAGCAGGAAGTAGAGTGATCTCTGGCTCCTTTATTGAATAAAATGGTGACCATGGACACATCTACTAACCTTCCCTGAGCCCTAAGCCAGGGATCTCCTTTGGTCCAATGCCTTAAACCCAAGCAGTCCTGGAGTAGGGAAATGAGGAAGCCTGTGGTTCTAATAGAAAGGCTGCCTCCATCTTCATGTTATCCTGAGAGAGATGACTGATAGCAGGACAGAAGCTACTAAGGACATACAGACAGCGTGTACAGATGCTTCCAACCCCCACCATTTCAAGGGAAGGGCAATCAAGCCAGAGAATTCACCACAGTTGGAGATGATTACCATTGATGCTTCAGCCCAGCTCCACGCCAATATGTGGTCCACGAACAATCAGCATCAGCATCACTTGGGAGTTTGTTAGAAATGTGGACTCTTGGACTCCAACCCAGACCTCCTGAATCCGAACCTGAGAAGCACTGCTTCAGCAAGAATCACAACAAGGTCACACTACTGAAATAGCATTTGTAGCCAGATTTTCTCTAGTAGGTAAATTTACTCTTCAAGCCCCAGCACCTTGTTGAGTCTCTGACCTCCCACCCAAGCTCTTAACACCTTCAGTTGCTCAATGGGCCCCATTCTCTGGAATGAGCATCTATTGTTTTTGCTTGTTCTACATGCATTCCCCATCTTCTTCTTCTTCTTCTTTTTTTTTTTTTTTACCTCATTCTGATTTTTCTTTGAGACAGTTCACCTCCATGTGTTCTGGATGGGACTTATCCTGGTTCTAGGAATAGGTATGTGATCCAGGCTAGGCAATTAGAGTACAAAACCCTTCCACAGTGATTGGTTCTGGAAGGAACACATGACCCAGGCCTGGCCAAAGAAAAGAATAGTCATGGATTTTTCTGGAACTATTGGGAAAGTGGCATGCTCTTTTCTGCTGTTGACTATAGATGGTGGAGTCTATCTGAGAACAAAGTCAACACTTAGATGACAAGAGATAAATTTTTGATGACATTGTTTGAGCACCTGAATTCAGCCTTCTTTGAAGCCAGACCTGACCCCAGACTTTAAAATTATGTGAGTCAATATGTTCCCTTTTTTGCCTAAATTGTTATGATTTGTATTTCTATAACTTGAAAGCAAAATAGTCCTGATGTACAAAAGCCACCTCATGTTTCAAGCTTGCTGATCCACACAAGTCCTTAGCTCAACTGCCAGTCTCCTATTCCCCATCACCTGTAACATGGTCATTTTCCAATATCTAAATTCCAAAATGTTCATAATTGTATGTGTTGCCATGGTCACAAGAAGAATGGGGTTTCAAGATATAATTCTGGGTATGACCCTAGTGATTTGAGGGAGATGTAATTCTTCCCAAGTGTGACGTGACCTGAGTGCTAGGTTCTATCTAGAGCCTCACTACTCAGAGTGTGGGCCAGCAGCATCAACAGCACCTAGGCGCTTGTTAGAGATGCAGAATCTCAGTCACCACCTCATATATTCTGAGTCAGAATTTGCATCTTAACAAATCCCCAGGTAATTCATGGACACAAGTTGAGAAGTGCTGCTCTAAAACCCATATCACATAGTAGAAAAACGTTACTGCCTTGGAGTTAGAAGACTGGTCCTCCAAAGTTCTTCCTTTTTCTCAGTTTCCTCACCTGTGAAATGAACAGGGCAGACTGTTTCAGAGATTTACTCCAGCCTGGACTTTCTAAGACTCTTATGTTTTAGGGACCCTTACTCAAACAGATTGTGACAGTCTTGCAAGCCGATTAACAGGAAAAGAGGGGGGCAGAAAAACAAAAGTGTGTCTCTATCAGTCAGAAAACAATTGGTTGAACACTGTGTGTGGCAAGACATCCACTTCCATTTAGAAACCATTTTTTATTTTAAAAATGAGAAAACAAGCCCAGAAAGGTTAAGAGGTTTTCAAAAAGTCACACAGTACAGACATAGCAGAGCAGGGATGAGAAGATAGAGCTGAGAAGGAACAAAAGAACAAAGGATAGTGTTTGAGCACTTGTGCTCTGGATCTGGGCTACCTTGGTCCTGGTACTTATTACTGGGTGTCCTCGGGCAAAATGCTTAACTGCTCTGTATCTCAGTTTACTCATCTGTTTAATGGGCTTTGTGATAGTACAAACTTCATGAAGTTGTAGGAATTTAAATCTGTAGTGTTTAAATTGATGCCAGAAACATATAACATTTTATACATGTTTGTTAAGTAAATAAAAATAAATCTTGACTCCCTGCCTTGAGTGATTGCTGTGGTACATCCCAGCACTCCTGAGCCAGAATTGTCCCTCCTTTCCTTCAAGATTTCTTTGGTCACTATGCAATGTCTCTGAACTAGGCCTTACTAAATTCTTTTTTAAATTACTTAGATTTTTTTAGCATGGTGAATATGAGTTAATTTAAAATGAATTAATTACCTGATAATCTATTCTTGGTAGAAATTACTTGAGGCAGCAGGTTAGCTCAAAGGAGGAAGGAGAAGGGAGTTGAATAAAAAAGGATTGAGTGGATGGAAAGGACCAAAAGGAAATAAGCAGAGTAATTCTTGTTCATCAGTTTATCTGTGGCTTACCCACAGCAGTAGTTTGAAACACTGGATACACTTGGGAAGCTTTAAAAACATTTTCAGTGTCCAGGCCCACTTGAACACAATTAAATCAGGATTTTTGGAAATGGTACCAAAGTGCCAATGTTTTTTAAAGCTCCCTGTAGTAGGCTGAATAATGTCCCCCAAAGATATCAGGTTCTAATCCTTAGAACCTGTAAACATTACTTTATTTGGAAAAAGGGTCTTGCAGATATGATTAAGTTAAAGACCTTGAGATGAGATGATTACCCTAGATTATCTGGGGTGAAACCTAAATGAAATCAGGCTGCATGTATCCTTATAAAGAGGGCAGGGAGAGATTTGGACATAGGTGCACAGAGAAGGTGATATGAACCCAAGAGGAATGTGTATTCTGTGGCTGTTGGGTGGAATGTTCTACAGAAGTCTGTTAGGTCTAGAGTGTTTTAGTGTTGTTCAAGTCTTTGATACTTATTGATTTCCTGTGTAGGTCTTCTATCCATATTGAAAGTGGGGTGTTGATGTCTCTAACTATTATTGTTGAATTGTCTATTTCTCCCTTCAATCTGTCAAATTCGGGCTTTGCTGTTACACTTTTATGATTAAAATGTCCTTCTTTGTCTCTAGTAGCAATTTTTATCTGAAAAATCATGTCTGTTATTATTATGGTCACTGCATACTTCTTTTGGTTGCTTGCATAGTTTATCTTTTTCCATCTTTTTAAACTTCAACCTGTTTATGTCTTTGACTGTAAACTGGGTCTGGCAGTTTATATGGCAGCATATAGTTCAATTATGTTTTTTAAAATCCATTTGACCAACTTCTGCCTTTTGATTGGAGTGTTTTGTCCATTTACATTTAATATAACTGATCAGGTAGGATTTATGTCCGGCTTTTTGCTATTTGTTTTCTTTATATCTTTTGTCTTTTCCCTTTATTTCTCCATAACTGCCTTCTTTTGTGTTAAAGTGATATTTTCCAGTATACAATTTTAATTTCCTTGTCATTTTCTTCTTTAACTATACTTTTCTAGGTATTTTCTTATAGTTGCCCTGAGATTTACAATTATCATATTAACTTAAAAAATCTAGTTGAGATTAATATTAATTAATGATACCAGTTAATATTAATATTAATTAATATTGAAACAATTTCAATGGCACACGAAAACTTTTCTGATATACCTCCAATTCCCTCTCTCCACGTTTATGCTATTATGGTCATACAAATTTCATCTTTATACATTATAAACCCATCAACACAGTCTCATAATTATTGATTTATGCAGATGTCTTCTCATAGTAGGAGAAGAAAAGAGTTACAAACAAACCAAAAAATACTGGCTTTTTAAAAATATATATATATTTATTTATTTGGCTGCACTGGGTCTTAGTTGCAGCATGTGGGATCTTTTAGTTGCGGCATGCAGGATCTGGTTCCCTGACCGGGATGGAAGCCGGGCCCCCTGCACTGAGAGCTCGGAATCTTAACCACTGGACAGCCAGGGAAGTCCCAAAATACTGGCTTTTATATTTAACCATGTATCTGCCTTTATTGATAATCTTTGCTTTTTTCTTCATGTGGATTTAAGTCACTGTCTAATGTCTCTCCATTTCAGCCAAAGCACTCCCTGTAGTATTTCTTGTCAGGCCACTCTACTGGCAGCAGATTCTCTCAGCTGCTGCTTTTGTTTTAATCTAAGAATGTTTTAATCTCTCCTTCTTTTCTGAAGGATAGTTTTGCTGAATATAGAATTCCTGGATAAAAGTCTTTTTTTTTTCATCACTCTGAATATGTCATCCCATTGCCTCCCTGGTTTCTGATGAGAAATCAGCTGTTAATCTTATTGAGGATCCCTTGTCACTTCTCTCTTATTGTTTTCAAGATTCTTTCTTTGTCTGTTGCTTTTGATAGTTCATGGTGCATGTAGGTGTGGATCTCTGCAGAGTTTTCCTACTTGGAGTTCATTGATTTTCTTGGATGTTTAATGTTATTCCTTAAACTGGGAAGTTTGGGCCATTATTTCTTCAAATATTCTTTCTTTTTCTTTTCTCCCCTTCTTAGACTCCCTATATGGATATTTGGTATGCTTGATAGTGTCCCATAGGTCTCTGAGTCTCTTTTAATTTTTCTTCATTCTTTTTTCTGTTTCTCAGACTGAATAATCTTAATAATAATAATAATAGGGACTTCCCTGGTGACACAGTGGTTAAGAATCCGCCTGCCAATGAAGGGGACACGGGTTCAAGCCCTGGTCCGGGAAGATCCCACTTGCTGCAGAGCAACTAAATCCATGCGCCACAGCTACTGAGCCTGCACTCTGGAGCCCATGAGCCACAACTACTGAGCCCATGTGCCACAACTACTGAAGCCCATGCACCTAGAGCTCGTGCTCTGCAACAAGAGAAGCCACCACAATGAGAAGCCCATACACCACAACAAAGAGTAGTCCCCACTGGCCGCAACTAGAGAGAGCCCACGTGCAGCAGTGAAGACCCAACACAGCCATAAATCAATCAATCAATAAATAATCTTAATAATAATAATCAATAATCTTAATCTTAATTTAAATTTAATCTATCCTTAAATTTGCTGGTTATTTCTTCTACCAGCTCAAATCTACTATTGTGATCCTCTAGTGAATTTTTCATTTTGGTTATTATACTTTTAAATCCCAATATTTTTATTTGGTTCTTTTAAAAATAATAACTATCTCTTTATTGATATTCTCTATTTGGTGAGTCACCTAATACTTTACTTTAGTTCTTTAGAATTTGTTTATTCTTCAGCATATTTCTAATCACTGATTTAAAATTTTATCCAGTTAGTCTAATGCCTGAGTGTCCTCAGGAATAGTTTCTGTTGATGATTCTTCTACTGTTTATGGGTCATATTTCCTTGCATGTTTCAATATTTAGTCAAAAACTGAACATTTAAAACAGTATAATGAAGCAACTCTGGAAATCAGATTCTCCCACACATATCCTTATCATTTGTTGCTGCCACTGTTTGTTTGTTTAGTGGCTTTCCCAAACTACTTCTATAAAGTCTATATTCTTTGTTGTGTGTGTCCTAAAGTCTCTGCTCAGTTAACTTAGTGATCAGCTAATGAATGGACAGATTTCCTTAAATGCCTTGCACCACTAAGTCTCACAGTACTTGCAGAGAAGCTCTGTCTGTGTGTTAGGGTAGTGCTTCAACATTCTGGCAGGCAGTTTACAAGGCTGCCTTAGCCTTTGCTTCCTGTTTTTGCAGAGTCTCAAGAACATTCAGAGAATAGGGCCTTCTCAGATCTTTTGTGGGCATGCTCACAGCCCCATGCATGTGAATGATCTTCTAGATTCCCAGGAATATATTGGAACTTTTCAAAGGCCCTATGGACATCTCATTTCTCAGCATTTCTTTTTAAGTTTTTTGGTCAGTGCCTTGTTTGCCCCAACAGTTATCACTGCCTCAGGCAGCTGCTATGTTAAACATTTGCTGCTGACTGTTTTTGACAAATGCCCTGGGGAAAAGTCTGTTCACACTGATTGCGTTCTGATACTTGTCAAATATAGACAAGCCCTGAGAGTAGTAGTTTCCAGGGAACTTTCAAACAGGTCAAGTAGTGACAGTTCTCTCTGGGTGGGGCTTCTAGGGAGCTCCAAACCAATTATGCCTCCCTCCATTGGCTTCTAGGCTCATGGTTTTCAAGGGTACTACAGAACTGTGGAAAGGGGGATGGGAGTAGGAAAAGTTAAACGCTACAAAGTTTGCTGTTCTTACCTAGATTCAATCATTTTTCTTGAATAAATTGTTTAAATCAGATTGTTATAAACCTTTGGTTAATTTCCAGAGGTTAAAAAAAAAAAGCTTTTGAAAAATTTTGCCAATGCTCTCATTGCTTTATCGAAGAGCAGATTTTGGAGGTCCCTACTCCATGATTCCAAAAGTGACTGTCTATGATCATTATTTTATTATTAAAACGTTGACCACAACAGGACTCCTGCCCAGACATCAGCTCCCACATCTCACATTTAATCCAGACTCTCTATTTAGCATTACCCAGAAGAACAAAGAGATAAAAATACACTTCAGGGAGTTCTTTTTTTCTTTTCCACTCTAAAAGTGGATGCCATTTTGACAGACTGAACAAGCAAGTTTTTAGAATTGCCAAGGCATTATGAGACAGATATTTCAGGTGGAACATTGCAGCCCACCCAAATCAGGAGTGCCTGCTTAAAAGCATTTAAAAATTTTTTGATATCTCCATTCTTTTTAAGAAGAGTAATACAGTCATATTAAAAAAATTTTTTAATTAAAAAGTCGGGACTTCCCTGATGGTCCAGCAGTTAACACTCCATGCTCCCAATGCAAGGGGCCCGGGTTTGATCCCTGGACAGGGAACTAGATCCCCCATGCTGCAACTAAGAGCCTGCATATCGTGACTAAAGATTTCACACGCCACAATGAAGGCGAGATGCAGCCAAATAAATAAATAAATAAATATTATTTTTAAAAAATACAAATAAATAAATAAATAAATAAATAAATAAAAATTTAAAAAGTCTCCAGGAGTGGAATTGCTGAATCACATGGTAGTTCTATTTTTATTTTTTTGAGGAACCTCCATACTGTTTTCCATAGTGGCTGCACCAATTTACATTCCCATCAACAGTGCAATAGGGTTCCCTTTTCTCCACATCCTCACCAACACTTTTTATTTCTTGGCTTTTTTGATAATAACCACACTGACAGGTGTGACATGATATCTCACTGTGGCTTTGCTTTGCATTGCCCTGATGATTAGTGATGTTGAGTATCTTCTTTGCATTGCCCTGATGATTAGTGATGTTGAGTATCTTTTCATGTGTCTGTTGGTCATCTGTATGTCTTTGGAAAATTGTCTATTTAGGTCCTTTGCCTAGTTTTTAATCAGATTGTTTTTTTTTTATATTGAGTTGTATGAGTTCTTCGTATATTTTGGATACTAACCCCTTATCGGACATACCTTTGACAAAAATTTTCTCCCATCTAGTAGGTTGCCTTTTCATTTTGTTGATGGTTTCCTTTGCTGTGCAAATGCTTTTTAGTTTGATGTAGTCTCATTTGTTTACATGTGCTTTTGTTGTCCTTGCCTGAGGGGACAGATCCAGCAATTCCAGTTCTGTGTATTTATCCAAGAAAACAAAAACACTAATTCAAAATATATATATACACCCCAATGTTCATTGCAACTTTATACTAGACAAGATATGGAAGCAACCTAAGTGTCCACTGCTAGATGAATGGATAAACTCAGTCATAAAAAAGAATGAAATCTTGTCATCTGTGGCAACATGTATGGACTTAGAGGGTATTATGCTAAGTGAAATAAGTCAGACAGAAAAAGACAAATATTATATGCGGAATCTAAAAAACAAAGAAAGCAAACAAACATAAAAGAAAAGCAGACTCAAAGATACTGAGAACAAACTGGTGATTGCCAGAGGGGAGAAGAGTGGGGAGACGGACAAAATAGTGGAAAGAGGGTTAAGAGGTGCAAACTTCTAGTTATAAAATAAATATCGTGGGGATGTAATGTACAGCATAGGGAATATAGTCAATAATATTGTAATAGCTTTGTATGGTGACAGATGGTAACTAGAATTATTGTGGTGATCATTTAGAAGTATTGAATCACTATGCCATACACCTGAAACTAATATAATACTGTAAGTCAATTATGCTTCAATAGAGTTTTAAAAATAAAATCAAATCATGCATTTTAGTGTTTATCCTTCTCCAAAGTAACCATCTTTAAATATTTCAGTTGTTAAGTTCTTCTTAGTGTTTATAACCTTGATTTTAAATGATATAATCCTATTTCTTGATTTATCAACTTTAAATAATATTTATTAACTCTCTCTTATTAAAGACTAGAACATGATCTAATTGGCCCTTTCTTCCTATTCTAACACCTCAACTTTGTTACTTCTATTAATTTTTGGTTTTCTGTTGGTTAATTTTGTATATAAATGTATGTTTAATCATATAATATGATTAAACTTTATTTTTTCTTCTATCAACTTTACACCCATTCTCTTAACCCTTTACCATATAAAAATGGATAAATTGGAGCTTGTACATTAAATAAAACCTCTCCACCTTGTCCCTTCCCAAGCCCCTCCTTTAACGATCACATTCTGAAAGTTCTACCATCACTTTTCTATAACAGATTCTGTTAGATAAACTTAATTAAAACTTCTGTGCTTGATCTACAACTTGATTATAAACTTTGAAAATTAATAAATAACATTTACAGCATTATGATTATATAAATATTATTCACTGCAGAACTAGGTAGAATAGTATGTTTTTAAACATTCCTGTGGCACTAAATCTTCACTATAATAACAAGAAAATAATCAAAGAGAAAGAACAAATGGAAAATCTTTCCTTAAGCTCCATCAAAAATTTCTCAAAATTGTGTCATATTTAAAACAAAAATTTATAGCATAGCTTTGTTTTTCCTGGCATTTTTAAATAGGGGCTTTTTATTTTTATTGCCATTAGAAGAGATCTATGCCATTGTCAGACCAATACTAGGATCATCCACCTTTTAAATCACACTATTTGTTAGATTATCTAATTTGCACTGATTTATTTCTATACTTGCTTCCTAGCTTCGATACTAGGAAAGAAATTCTATATTAGTTCTAATATTTCCTAAATTTTTAGTCTTCTTGCATTTGGTGGATTCCTTTGTGAGTTTTTGTTTTGCTAGTGTACAATGCTCAGAAATTGTTTTGATTTGCAGACAAAGCACAAGTGAACTTCCTGATTCTGTGTATATTTGGAAATTTCTTTATTTTGCCCTTCATTCTTTATTAACATTTGGCTTGGTATAGACTTATAGACTAAAATTTATGTTTCTTGCAACATGTGAAGACTTATTCCATTGACCCTACCATCTGGATTCACTGTTGAGAGGTCTGATGTTGATGTGATTCATGTTTCTTTGTAAGCAACCATCCTTTTCTCCTCTACAGAAATTCTTAAAATCTTCCCCAAGGAAAGTGGAAAATTATTCAAAAGAAGCAGCATATTAATTGTGTGGTGCTAACTTGTCAGTGAAGAGTACTTACATACTCGTGTTAATGGCTGAGTGATTATGTAAAGAAAACTCATGATATTGAAAGGATAGGGAGAGGAAAAAGGGGTGATCTAAGAGAGCTTGTTTATCATTGACTATAAGAGGAAGTCAAATGATAGTCTATTTTATAAATCAAGAATTAACAATGTCTTAGTCTATTTTATAAATCAAGAATTAACAATGTCTGGGCTTCCTTGGTGGTGCAATGGTTAAGAATCCACCTGCCAATGCAGGGACACGGGTTCGAGTCCTGGTCCAGGAAGATCCAACATGCCACAGAGCAACTAAGCTTGTGCTCCACAACTACTGAGCCTGCACTCTAGAGCACTCTAGAGCCCGTGAGCCACAACTACTGAGCCCACGTGCTACAACTACTGAAGCTCATGCGCCTAGAGCCCGTGTTCCACAACAAGAGAAGCCACTGCAATGAGAAGCCCGCGCACCACAACAAAGAGTAGCCCCTGGCGCCAAGCCGGCGTACAGCAATGAAGACCCAGTGCAGCCAAAAATAGAATAAATAAATAAATTTTTTTAAAAAGCATTAACAATGTCTGCATATTATTTAGAAACAAAAAAGAATTTACCCAAAGGAAAAGATAATGTCATTGACAATTGTTACCTCTTCAAAATAGGATATAGATAAATACATAAACAGATAACATCAAAAGGAGAAAAGTGCTATAAAGAAAAATAATTCAGAGTAAAAGAATACAGAATGGTAGTGAATTGGATATTAGCCAAGTTTAGCTAGTTTGGATTGTCAGAGAAGGTTCCTTTGAAAAAGTAGCATTTGAGGAAATGAGACATGAGAAGATCTGGGGAAGAGCGTTTTGGGTAAAGTTAATAGCAAATGCAAAGGTCTTGAGGTGGGAGTGAGTTTGATTGTACAGTGAACAACAAGAAGGCCCATGAGATTGTAATGAAGATAAATGGAGAGAGAGCACTGGGAAATAAATTTGAAGAGGTGGCCAGGAGCCTGATCTTACAGGTTAAGGGAAGAATTTCTAAGTGTGATAGGAGCCATTAAACATTTTTGAGAAAGATTTGTCTTTTAAAAGTATCATTGCAGCAGCTATGTGGAGAAATAGGGACTAGGAGACAAATTAGGATGCTACTGTTAATAGTTCAGTGAGAGATGATGGTGATTTAAACTAATATAGGGTCTATGGACGGTTGAGAAATGGTTGCGTTTTAAAAATGTATTGAAAGTAGAACAACATTTACTCATGGGTTAGACGTACATGTGACAGAGATGAGTGAAATAAGATTTTTATCCTGAGAAAGTAGGTGAATGCAGTTGCCATTTATAACATAGGGAATACCGGGAGGGAAGCCATTTTCGAGCTAAAAATCACAAATTCTACTTCATCCATGCTAGGTTATACATCCATATTTGCTTTATATTTAAGTGCAAGTATTGTGTAGGAAGTTAAATATACAAGCTGTGGTTCAAGAGATAAATAGGACTAAACATGTAAATACAAGAGCATTAATAGGTATATGCTCCTTGATGTTCTAGAATTGGATAAAATCACCAAGAAATGAGTGTACAGAGAGGAGAAAAGGTCCTTGACCTGAGCCCATAGAGTTGGGAAGATGAAGAAAAGCCAGAAAAGGAGAATGCTAAGATGCTTCTGAGTGTTAGGTTAGTAAACAGGACATCTTGTGATACTGTTAATTAAGAATGTAAGAATGCTGTTTAACATTGGTTTCAGCAATATTTTTGGAGGTATGTCTCCTCATGCAAGGGTTACAAAAGCAATAATAAACAAATTGGACTACATCAAACTAAAAAGTTTTTACACAGCAAAGGAAACTATCACTAAAACGAAAAGGCAGTCTCCTGAGTGGGAGAAGATATTTGTAAATGATATATCTGTTAAGGGTTAATATTCAAAATACATAAAAAATGCTCATACAACTCAGCATCAGAAAAACAAACAATGCAGCTAAAAACTGCACGGAATAAACAATTTTTTCATAGAAGACATGCCAATGGCCAACAGACACATGAAAAAATGCTCAACATCACTAATCATCAGGGAAAACACATCAAAACCACAATGAGATACCATCTCACATCTGTTAGAGTGGCTATAATCAGAAAGTCAAGAAATAACAAGTGTTGGCAAGGATGCGGAGAAAAGGGAACCCTATTGCACTGTGGATGGGAGTGTAAATTGGTGCAGCCACTATGGAAAACAGTATGGAGGTTCCTCAAAAAATTAAAAATAGAACTACCATATGATCCAGCAATTCCACTCCTGGAGCTCAAAAAGTTATATGCACCCCTATGTTCAGAGCAGCATTATTTACAATAACCTAGATATGGAAGCAACCAAAGTGTGTCCATTGATGGATTAATAAATAAAGAAGATGTGGTGTGTGTGTGTGTGTATACATGTGCATACATATATATGTTACATATTTTATACATATATAATGGAATATTACTCAGCCATTAAAAAAATAAAATCTTGTCATTTGTGCCAACATAGCTGGATCTATAGGGCATTATGCTAAGTGAAATAAGTCAGACAGAGAAAGACAAATACTGTATGATTTCACTTATATGTGGAATCTAAAAACAAAACAAATGAACAAACATAAGAAAACAGAAACAGACTCATAGATAGACAACAAACAGGAGGTTGTCAGAGGGGAGGGGGTAAAGGAGGTTAAAAGGTACAAAGTTCCAATTTCAAAATAAATTAGTCACAGGGATGAAATGTACAGCATGGGGAATATAGTCAATAATATTGTAATAACTTTGTATGGTGGCAGATGATAACTAGACTTGTCATGATGATCATTTTATAATGTATAGAAATATTGAATCACTATGTTGTATGCCTGGAACTAGCATAGTGGTGTAGGTCAACTATACTTCAAGCTAAAAATGAGGAAACTGAGAAAACAGAGTTGAATAACTTGTCCAAAGTCACACAGTTAAAAGTAGAACCAGGATATAAACACAGGCAGTTTGGTTCTTGAGTCTGTGCTGTGCAATCTCAAGAGAGCCAGATTTTGGCCGTTCTGAGGAATATAATGCCAAAGGGAAATTTTCATAGTGAGTAGAGCCATCTGTGTATGAAAAGGCTTGCCTTTCTGAGGTGGTAGCTAGTCCCATATAACTGCAGGTGTTCAAGTACAAGTTGGACTACCACTTGGCCAAACTAATCAGTCTTAATATTCAAAGTGTTACCCATGGATCAACAGCAGTGACACCACCTGGGAGCTTGATAGAATTTCAAGCTCCTCCTCAAAATACTGACTATCAAGGTTTAGGAGTCACTGTAGCACAGGGTCTTTGCGAACCAGAGTAATAATAAAAGGGTGAGGAGCATGGCTGTATTGCCAGACAGGCCTCAAGGTGAATCTCAGCTAGGCCAATTCTTAGCCATGTCATTTATTCATCTAAGCTTCAGTTTCTACATCTGAAATGGGCTGATAATTGTATTCCCATGGGGTTGCTGTGAGGACTTAATGAGTTTATACCTGTAGAGCACTCGTCACAATGCCTAATATCTTATAAGTACTCAATAATTGTAAACCACTAATAGGAATATGCATCAGATGTAAGGCTGGACCAGATAAATACCTCTGAAGATCCCCTTCAAAGAAAAGATTAAAAAAATAAAGAATATACGAGGAGGAGAGTGGAAGAAATCAACTGATGCATAAATATGTTGAGTTTAAGACACCTTGATTCCTCAGGTAAGAGTATTCAGTAAGGGCTTCCCTGGTGGCGCAGTGGTTGAGAATCTGCCTGCCAATGCAGGGGACACGGGTTCAAGCCCTGGTCTGGGAAGATCCCACATGCCGCGGAGCAACTAGGCCCGTGAGCCACAACTACTGAGCCTGTGCGTCTGGAGCCTGTGCTCCACAACAAGAGAGGCCGTGATAGTGAGAGGCCTGCGCACCGCGATGAAGAGTGGCCCCCGCTCACTGCAACTAGAGAAAGCCCTCACACAGAAACGAAGACCCAACACAGCCGTAAATAAATGAATAATAAAAAATAAAAAAAAAAGAGTATTCAGTAAGAAGCTAGGAAGATGCTTCTGAAGCTCATGAGAGAAGGTGGGACTGGGAATATAAAATGAAGAGTCATATATAAATAATGGCTAAAGTAAGGGTATGGATCAGATATTTTTAAGACAACATGTGAAGGAAGGAATAGGACATTGGGTTCTCTTGATGTACTGTGGTCAGTTCAGGAGTCCGGAAAATCAATCAGAATTCTCATGTATTAACTGGGATTAAAATAATAATTACTTTTACACATACCTCAGAGAATGGTGAGAATATAATGAGATCACGTGTGTGACAGTGCTTTACAATTTGTACAAAAGTGAGCTGTTCAATATTCTTCTCTTTGACTTAGAGTACCAAAGTTTTCGTGGTGGAGAGTCAGGACATGATCCATGGACATATGGAGCTCCCAGAGGGTTTGTGTGGGGCTCAGGGAAATGTCCAGCTTAACCTGCTGGGCACCGCAATTTTACTGCTTCAACCCATCTGCTATGGAAAACGAGGAGCCAACAAAAAAGGGAGAAACAGGTGAGAGCACCTGATAGAGCACTTTAAAAAATGGAATGAGTGGTACAAATTGTCAAGTGAAGTCAGAGGTTAAAAAGATGGGAAGTCCATTGGTTATGACCAAGAGATCATTGATGCTATCTGCTGAGATATTAGAGTGCCTTGTCCAGCCTGGTACCTGTTGGCTGGCAGAACTGCACTGCTCTTCACCGTCAACACTAATAGAATTGTGCCAGATAGCCTTGCTCCATCCCAGCCATATCCTGAATTATTCACATCAACCCATCTCAACCTGATTTTCACTGCCAGAGTTCCTGGCTCTTGGAATCAATTCTGACTTAAGATCTCATATCATCCCCTCAAAACCAGTAGTTGACATTGATGTTCTGTTCTGACTTCTGGCTGACTCTCTCAAGTATATTTTGAGTGCATCTTCTGACCCAATTCTTATTTATGCTCCTTATTAAATATTGATCTCTAAATTCCTTTCTTGATTGTACTTGGCACTCTTTTATTTGGAATATGTTTCTTCTGTTTGCTCCAGGTAATCACCTTGCCAGCCTAGATCCTCTCTTGAAATTCACCCCAACCACACTTTGTGGTCAGTGATCCGTAGACTCATCCCATTAGCAAGTGGAACCCTAAAGCTGCTAATGAAAATAGTCATACACAAGCCACAACATGTTGAGGTTAGCTGTGAAGGGAGAGTGTGATGGTTAATTTTGTCTGTCAACTTGACTGAGCCTCAGGGTGCCCAGATATTTGGTCAAACATTTCTATGAGAGTGTCTTTGGATGAGATTAACACTTAAATCAATAGACCGATGAAGCAGATTGCCCTCCCTAATGTGGTGGGCCTCATCCAATCAGCTAAAGCCCTGAGTAGAACAAAAAGGCTGATTCTCCCCTGAGTAAGAGAGAATTCCTCTTGCCTGGCTTCCTTTATACTGGGACACTGGCTTTTTCCTGCCTTCAGATTCAAACTGAAACAATGGGTCTTGAGCCTGCTGGCCTTTGGTCTAGAATTATATACCACCATTGGCTTGGTGTCTTGGCAGGCGAGAATTCTACCACTGAACCACCAATGCTCTGTTAGCTTGGTGTCTTGGGTCTCCAGCTTGACTCACCCTGCAGGTCTTGAGACTTGTCAGCCTCCATAATCACATGAGCCAATTCCTTATAAGAAATCCCTTTGCATATATATATATATATATATATATATATATATATATATATATATATATATATATATATATATATATATATATGGAGAGGGGGAGGGTAGTATGGGGGAGAGAGAATGTGTGTGTCTAGATATATATACATATTCTATTGGTTCTGTTTCTCTGGAGAGATACAGATGGGCTAAGTCCAATGAGCCTGGCAGAGCCTGTACTAAAGCACAGTGATTATGAGCTTGGGCCCTGGGGTTCAAATTCCAGCTGTACCATTTATTAGCTGTGCCCTTGGTCAGGTTATTTTACCTCTCTAATCCTTAGTTCCCTCCTCTGTTTTACTTAAATCCCAATATATTCCAGTGCCAAGCATACGGCAGGTAAATGTTGAGTAAATGAATGAACTAATACAGATGAAGAAACCAAGGCCCAGAGCCATTCATTGTTACATATTTCATTAGTAGCTAATGAAAAAAATCAACCCTTCATATGAAAGCAGAGTTACATTTCACTACTCAGAGGAAAAGTTAAAAGTCTCATCAAACTGAGAGATTTATTTAACCAAGACTTCACAATTTCTTTGTGGGTTGGTTATAATTACTGTCCCCATTTTACCTATGAGATGACTGAGGTACAGAGAGCTTAGAGAGCTAATAAGATTCTTGAAAGACTTGCTAAAGGAATACTGTGATCCCTTTCAAATAGCCTTTTAGAAGTTTGCTCATTTCAACTACTATTTTCTCCTTCCCTCTGTCCCTGACTGTCACAGGGTTCTTCCTCCCTACTTGACCACTTGCATATCTCAGTATTGGAGAGGGTCCTGGGATGCATTCACATACAAAAGAGACCCTATAATTTTGATGCATTAAGGGACAGGAGTTTGAAAGCACCCAGCATCTGGCTGCTGAGCACTCCTCTCCTTCCATCCTGCATTGCTGTTCTTAGTAAGGAACGAGGTGTTATTTAAAATTCTGGTGTGCAGTCTTATTTTTTCTCAACATGGCAAGCCAGAAACAGAAATCAATATTCCTAGTTCTGCTTTTACCTCTTATAGGATATGTCTCTGCCTCAGAGGCTTCAGGGAAAAAGGAGTTTAGATCTACAGCATTTAAGTTTTCCCCAGGTACTCTTAGGTCACTATCTATAAATGGGTTGGGGGCTGGGATAAGGGCTAGAAGAACATATAAAGAGAAAGTGCCAAGCAAACCATGTGGAAAAAAAACCCAAGGAATTAAAACAGTTGATCTGTCAAATTGTGTTTTCTTGTGCCCTCACAATGTTTCAAAATATTGTCACAGGGTGCCTGGCATGACCCAAAGGAGGACCTTGGAGAAGGGGGTTCTGAGCTGGGCTAGTTCTAAACTACTTGCAAACTGACTTTGGAAAGATCTTACAACATTTTATAAAAACTTTTATAATTATTCTTCATGAAGTTGTAATTATTCAGTCAACCATGCATCTTGCTCCTTACCTGGGAGATACAAGCTAAATATCTTAGATCTGGAGTTGTTGCAAACCAGAGTACTTTGGGGCATGGTGTACCAGAAAAAGCTTTCAGAGACTACATTAGCATAGTGTAAATATCCTTCCAGCAGAGCAGGTCATTTTCTCATTACTCATCAAATGAGTTCCTAAGCATTCGTTACTCTACACGTTGGATCTTTGTAGAAATAACTCGCAAGAGCTGAATCATTTCAGAGTGAATTTTCCATCACCTTTCTTCTCTGTATGGCTTAGGCCTTTATAGACCCTGAATAACATAAATCTGCTGGTTCCCTACTGGCAAAGATGACTATGGATTTTTTTTTTTTTAATCAAGCAATGAGAAAACACTAGGGGGAAAAAAATCTCATTATCAGGGACTTTCCTGGTGGCGCAGTGGCTGGGAGTCTGCCTGCCAACGCAGGGGACACAGGTTTGATCCCTGGTCCGGGAAAATCCCATATGCCACGGAGCAACTGGGCCCGTGCGCCACAACTACTGAGCCTGCGCTCTAGAGCCCGTGTGACAGAACTACTGAAGCCCGCATGCTCTAGGGCTCGCATGCTGCAACTACTGAAGCCTGCGCACCTAGAGCCCATGCTCTGCAGTGGGAGAGGCCCGTGCACCTCAACCAAGAGTGGACCCTGTTCTCTGCAACTAGAGAAACCCTGCACGCAGAAACGAAGACCCAACCCAGCCAGAAAAAAAAGAAAAAAAAAATCTCATTATCCTATTAAAATACATTTAAGGATGTCTGGTTTTCCTGAGTAGACTTATATATTTATCCAATGTTTATGTTTTCTAAATTAGACTCTGCTACCTTTCCCAGAGCAAGATGAAGAAGCTCTCAAACAGCATTTTTTAACATAAGCACAGGAGAATGAGAAATGCTACCGTCACCACAGCATAATCCTGTAGAGCCTGTGGTATTTTCTGTGATGCTTTGAATCAGTCTGACTCTATCCTCTACTGTGTAATTTTTAAAGATGTCAACGTGGGGCATCAGCAGCTGAAAATTCAGAATACCAAGCCAGTCCTCCCCTGTGACTGCCACAGAGCTGTTGCCTACAGTTGAGCCTGCATCACTGACGTAGTTACTTTTTTAGTTTTATTATATTTTTAATCTGGAAAATCCCCCACCTCCTCTATTCCTGCACAAAACTTTCTGCCTGAATGACTTTCAGACTGAAGGCCAAACACATATTTCGTTTCTCTCCACTTCAGGCTTCCCCCCCAAGACTTCTACATGCTGAAAAAGTGTCACATTTGGGGGAAAAAAATCCTGACTATAAAGGATTTTGTAGTGACATCACCGCATTCGCTGCCACTTCTCCCAGCCCATTCCAGCTTGCTCTATAATGAAAGTGAGAACCATAGCTAGGAGTTTTATTGTCAAGTATCAGAGGACCAGGCAGATTTTCTTCTTCTTTATTGTATAAGAATCTTAAATGTTTAATGAAATAAACAAATTTCAGCAACATGCCATGTTTTAAGAATCCAGCTTTAATAAAAATCCAAACACTATTCATTAATTATTATTGAAAACATTAATATTTCAAAATACCCTTTGGGTCAAGGAATCTTTAAAGAAACAGTGACTTCTACTTATTTCAATGAAAGGCATTGTTTATTAAATTCTTACAGCTCTGCTCGCTATAAATGCCCCCTTTACAACTTTTCCTCTTCTCTTTCCTGGGATTCATTCTCCATTCCCTTTTCTCTCTCTCTCTCTCTCTCTCTCTCTCTCTCTCTCTCTGTCTCATCGCGTGCAGTTAAAAACCTAAGCTCGCTCTCAGCCCACAGAGCAGGGGTGTTTGTTGGGGGCGGGGAGGTGAGGTTCGTTTCCCCCGCCCCAGGCAAGGATTTTCCATTGCCTAAAAGAGGCCATCAAGTGTTAACATTGAGAGACACGACTTCCACTCACACCCTTCCCGGAAAAGTACAAACAGATCCTCAGCCTAGGGCCCCCACGTTCCACGCGCTCCCAGCTCGCTCTCCCCGCGGAGTGCCCCGCGACAGCCTACCCAACACCTGTGAATCATCCGAGAGGCTGCCACCATTTGCATATGACCCCCCTTCCTTGGTGCCTAACGCACACAACAAAGGAGGACAGGATTATTGCTTTATGATTATTCTTTTTAATCTCTCCTATGACCAGCACTAGTAGCTTCTCGCCCACGTCCTGTTTTGAGCATCAGAGGGACCCCAAGCCAGCCTCGACTGGTACCCAGGGTGTGTGCACTGAAAGAAGCACCAGAATTTTGTAGCGTCCCAGCAATCCTTGAAGCCGCAGCCCCCCACATTATCCCACCCCCACCCCCATCCCCACCCCCGAAGTCTGGTCAGTCCTAGGAGGCGTGTACGCGCCTCTGGGAACTATTCCTAAGAAACCCAACATAAAATCCCAGGCTCCGATTGCAAATTCAACCCAAACAGCGTCACCTATTTTGCCCTCCGCAAACAACTCTCAACCCCAAGCTTTGAACTCCAGCAAACCCACGCTGGTTGGGTTAACTACCCATCCCTCCCCTTTCCCCCAATTCCTTTGAAATCGCTCAGCGATAATTGCTCTGACGTACTTTAAAATAACGTGTACTAATCTCCCTCCGCAACTGACCACATTAAGGCGAACTCCAAGCCTCAATGCTACTTTGATAAAATGAAGAAATCACTCATAAAAATAGCAACCCACGTAGCTTGGCCATATATGGAGCTGGTGAAAGTTGACAGGGATGCCCCTTTGGACTATCTTTTTTAGAAAAAGCAAATCGCAGCTGAAATCTCCCCCCACCCCCTTACCGTCTACTCCTCCTCTGCCTTCCCTTCCCCTTCTATGACTCAACCAAAGACTGAACTCAGCAGGGGAAAATTTTTGTATATATAATCGCAAATATATTGCATATATATCACACATATACATACATACACACACATATATACATATACATACACACGTACACACAAAAAAACAGAATATCAGACGACCAGTCGCGAGATAAATGAGTTTGCCCGTGACCGGGTATTAAAATGGAGTCATAAGAATCGTCCCGTTCTGGTGTTTATAAAAGACTAAAATACAAAGGTTTGCAGTAAAGCGAACTGGGAGCTGAGTCAAGCGCTCGGCACCTCGCGGCTCCTCCCCTCCCACCGCCCGCCCCCATCCTCCCTCCGCCCTCCCCTTAACACACTTCCTCCCCGCCTCTCCGGGAGATGGCTATTAAAAGCTGCTGACGTCAAAAGGGACGGCCATCTTTGATGAGGGCAGAGCTCACGTTGCATTGAAGACGAAACCTCGAGGAGGTCAGGCGCTGTCTTTCCTTCCCTCCCTGTTCGGCGGCTCCTCCACACTTGGAACCTGCAGGGACCGGGCGAACACCACCCTCTGGAGAAGGCAAGGTAAGGAGCCCCCCTCCCCAGGTCGTGGTTCTGGCTCTAGATGGCTACATACCCAGAGGGGACCACAGCTGGGCAGACCAAGTGAGCTTGGGCAAATACAAGAATTTGTGCACCTAGGGTGCGGTATTCCGTGTGTGCGCGTCTGGCTAGACTCCCGCCTGGGGCTTTATAAAGTATTTTCGAGGTGAGCTGCTTGGGGAAGGGATGAATGAGAACAGTGCAGGTGGAGCGATGGGGAGGAAGCGCAAGAATACGTACGGAATAATAACTTACTCTCTTGAAACAGTAGTGGGACCTTCTGTCTCTTCCATTTTGCGATGCAGTTTTAAGAGATGTTTCGGCTGCTGGGTTTTGGGTGTTTTTTTTGTTTTGTTTTGTTTTGTTTTGTTTCTGTAGATCAAGACAAACAAACCCTGTGGTTCTGACCCGATTATTATGACTTGTCGTTAGGGCGCTATTATCTAGGGAAGAATTAGGGAGAAGGCAGGGTGTGGGCGTTGGGGAGGCGAAAGAAGGGGGAGTTCCCGCCCCGGGCAAGCTGAGCTGCAGCCGCCACAGAAGCCTCCGTGCCCCACGGACTTGATTTATGCCGCCTGCTCCACGTCTACTGCAGGCTGGCGGGAGGCGGGCGGGTAGTGCTGGGTGGGAGGGCTCTGCGCAAGGCTGGCGGGGGCGGGGGCTCGGGCTCGCCTCCGGACTGCGGCGGCCAGCGGTCAGCACCCTGGACAGCAATACCAAGGGACTGCACTGGAGCCCGCGACCTTTCAGCACCGCGGATAGTGGTCCGGCCGCCCCGGCGCACCTACCTGCGGCAGAGATGCCTGGCCGCGGCTAGATGTTCCAGGGCTGCAGGCCAAATTGCTTCTCTGAGACTTAGGTCTCACGGAGACCCCTAATAGAGCAGGTGTAGTAGGTTAAAAGAAAAAAACAAAGGAAAAAAAAAAAATCCTGCCTACAGGACTCCTTTGGAAACAATTACCAGCTCCCATCCTTAGCTCCTGCATAGTCTAAAAAAAAAAAAAAAAGAAAAAAGTCTACTTGTGGAAATTTTCTATGTTGCCCTCTCTCCTCCACCCCCCTTTTTAGGTAAAAAACAAACACATTTTTAAAACTCTGCATTTATCCTCCAGTCAGAAATCAAGGGTTTTGTTTATTTCTGGGTGGTTTTTTTTTTAACACAGAATAGATCTGTCTACAGATCCTGGGTGGTCATGAATGAGGTATATATGAAGATGCCAACACAATCTGTTTATAGGAGCGACATATCTTTCTACATGTTTCTATTTGATAAAAAATGTAGGGGTAGTTGAACTAAGCAGAATCAACTTTAATAATGAATCCTTCTTCCTCTTCCCCATCCTTGTAATTAGGCATTGACACAAGCACACGCCCATAAAAATACATCTCTAAGAAATATTACAGGTCTTACAGGGTATAGATTTAACCTCTTTGGCCATAGTTTCAGAGTGAGGAGAAGTATTTCCTATGGACATTGGTTATCTCAGGATAGTTTCTGATTTTGACAACATTAAGACTGGCTTTCCTCAGGGGAATCTAACTGTGTCCTTCAGCGTGATGCAGATGAAAGGACCCATGGTGTTAGACTGAAACTGGACTCTGACCTAAAGATCTACTGCAATTTCCATTACAGCATTGCGGGATTTTGCTGAGGCAGTAATAAGTACTTTAACCATTTTCTACTCTGACGTTTGGAGCCTGTGAGTGAACAAAAATTATCACAGGGATATTTCCAGCTGTTTGATATAGATAAAATCAACATAAAATGACCAGGAACAAAATTGTGCTATTTGAGTAGTTGTTAAATAAGAGTAATAGCGTCATATGTAAGAATGTTTATACAACGCATTAAAGAAATGCTATCATGATTCCCTGAAAAGCCTTAAAATAAGATCTTAGATTGGGTTTAGTTAGTCATTAACTCCAATCATTTATATATTAGAGGTACTCCAATGCCGTGTCCACATAGAGAAGGTACTTTCATTCCCAGCTATTTATTTCCTAGTGTTTTTTTACGGATAACCATGTGGTTCCATATAAGTATATACTGATCTGTTGCTGGATATGGATGTAAAATTATTATTCAAGAGTATGTAACTGCATGGAAGAATTTTACAACTCTGCAATCTGCAGATGAAATAAATAACTGTGTTTCAGTGATAGGAGGAGGGGAGACAAGATGGGTAGGAGTCTTGAAAAATGCTCTGACTTCATGCTGCATGTCCAGACAGCTCTCTGCGTAGTTGCGACAAATGAAAAAGCCTAACACTGCCGGAATTATGTGCTTGGATATTAGTAATTACTGCTGGGTTTGTTTGCTAGTGGAAGACTGGAGTAGTGGGGGCAGAGGTAGAGGACTGCAGTGAAGCTGGCAAAGGGTACAAATCTGGGAGGAAGTGGTGATGTGCACAATTATGGCGCTAATAGCTTACTGAAAAGTTTTTAAAAAAATGTAATTGAAACATGAATTTAACATTTACATTATTGATAAGCTTCAGGAAAAAAATCAAGAGATTTCCTATTTTAAGTTTTAAATTTTAACAATCCAGGGCAATATGGTGAGCAGAGGCAGGAGCAGATGGACATAGAGATGTGCCAGGAAACACTCACACAGACCCTCCAATGGTACCTGCTTGTTTGCTCATTGGCATTTTCTGCTTTACCACCTTGGCATTCAGAATATGAAACAATTTGTAATCTTATTAACCTCTCCATGGTAAAATCTCCCAAGAATTCACAATTTTATTTTTACTTCGTTAAACATGCACGACCACACATGCACAAACACAATACAAACTGCCTCTGAATTAGCTTATATAAAGACATTTCTAAACTCTAAGTGTTGACCCCAGAGTGATGGTTATCAACCAGAAGATTGATGTGTCTGCCAGTAGCACCTCTTCTCATAGCAGCCAGCCTTCAGCAGAGCGTGTAGGTTTTGACGATTAGGAGAAATGAGAGATAATTTGAGAAAGAGGTTGACAAAGGAGACATGAAAGATAAAAATAGATAAATCTGCTTTTTATATGATGTACTATGAATAAACTATTTTTCTCACATCATGGAACTGCTTTACAATTCTATAAAGGTAAGGAGATTGGTGTTTTCAACCTCAGTGCTAAATATATTTCTGCAGTGTCATCTCTTGTCAGCAGGGACCAACCTGATTGGAAGATATTGATCAATCAGTGAGCACCAGATACATAAATGAACCCCACTGAGGATGTAAAATCTCATGCTTATATAGTCTTTGACCTCAATAAGTTTAACATCTAGTACTCTTAATGAAAACAACAAACAATAAAAATTAATAATACCAGAAGGAAAATGCAATAAAACAGTAGAAGAAAAATCATGAGGGAGTGTATAATTATTTGCCAAGTCAATGCGACCAAAAATAAGGAATGCAAATTCTGAGAAGGACAATATTTCAGTAGACTAGATTGATCCGAGACAGGAAGCAGGACCTGAGCTGGTTTTGGAGGTTGGAGAGAAGTGAGGGGACTCTGCTAAGTAAAAGTTATAGCATAGGCAGAACTACAAGTTAGGCAAGCCCAAGTTATGGTCAGCAAACCCTAAAAATGCCCATGCATTTGGGTGAAGTGGGACGCTTATAAAGGGGAATATGCTGGAACTGTGAGTTGGAGCCGTCTATGAAAAGCCTTGAATGCCACACTGAGTACTTAGTGCTTTATCCTCTAAGGTTGATTTCTGAGCAGAAGCTGATATAACAAACTAACCATGTCTTTTTTAGCATCTTGGAATTGCTATTGACTGAATGGAATTAAATTTACATTCTTCCAGAAATAGAGGGAAGCAAACTGTTACCATAAAGGATGATTAATTTAAAAAATAATAACCAGTCCTCATTTAGTCATCTATTACCACCCTTCAGTATATACATGGGCTTCCAAGTCCTACCCAGAAGTTAATTGTAAGTTTCAAATTTTCATTATTGACTAGAACAAATTATTCAAGATGAGTGCCTACCAAGAAGATTGAAAATCAGGTCAGGCATCTGGGGATGAGAGGTGTCCAGCAGGTACACTTGAATAATAAACATGCAGAACACTCTCTTGGACCCTCTGAGTATTCTGCATTGTCAAATACACTGACTGGATAGATGAAAAAAGATGCCAGGTTTTCTGTTCATGTTTCAGGCAGCATGACACATAGAACCAGCTCCCAGTGGCTAAAACTGGAAAAAAAAAAAGAAGGAAGGAAGGATGGAGGAAAGAAAGGAAGGAAGGAAGAAAGGAAAAAAGAAAGAAAGAAAGAAAGAAAAAGATACTATGGTAAAATTTTGAAAAACTGAGGTGAGGTGGGCAGTATATCATATTTCTTTCCCTACCATCCTAGCATTCTAGCTGACTTTTGCTGATTACCCTCACTCCAGGGCTTGCTTGAGGTCTGAACTATACCCATTTCATTTTTAATCTTGTGGTTACTACTCTCACAGCAGAGCTTCACAATTCCAAATTCTGACAGAACTGCTGAACTGAAAGAGTAAATGGCTTCATGTGGAGGAATAAATGGCAGTTGCAGACATAGATCTTGTTGCCATTTCAATTCTCACTCTGAAGTGTCAAGGGACTATTCTCATCTGTTCTTCACCAAAACACTGGCAGGAGAGACATCCATAGGATAACTTGTTGATTTCTAAGCTGACTCCCTGGGGCAAAATTGGAGGTAGTGACGTTTGATGCTTTAGGAGGTCAGACTGGTGGTTATTAAACCGAGTGCAGAAGGCCTTCCAAGTTATTAAGTAGGAAGGAGGAGATATGACAGAGCATTGAGGAAGCAGGACATGATGAGTGGAGAAAGAGGTTTTAAAAAATTATTCTTACAAGAGGAAAGAGGCTTCAGAGAAATTTCCAGAGAATGCTATCTGCACTATGAACTCTTCAGAATTACTGTCATTGCTGTAATGATAATAGCTACTTGTTTCTACACAATTTTCTTCACAAGGATCTCAAAGCACTTCACCCAATATAAAAGTCCAAGCAGTTTCTGATTTCCAAGTGAATGGTACAAACCATAGTCATATATGATATTAGATAACATTTCATATATGATATTTAGGTAACATTTAGTAAGCCATAAATCTGATTTAGAACAGAGAAACCCAAAGCAGTGATTAAGGGTCTAAGCTCTTAATTATATACTCTGCTACCTCTTGCATCATCCACATTTTTCATACTGGCTAAATAAGGCACAGAGAATGTATATGATTTTTTTAAATTAATTAATAGATCTGTGAGAGAGAAGAGTGAACCACTAATTCTAAAAGCTTTTACCTGTACTAGCTCACTGAATCCTCATAACAATCCTATAATCAGGGTACTATTATTATTTCCATTTTACAGATGAGGAAACTGAGGCAAAGAAAACCTAAATAACTTGCCTTACATCACAGAACAGAGCCAGGATTTAAATGCAGTCACTCTGACTCCAGGGTCTAAGCTCTTAATTATATACTCTGCTACCTCTTGCACCATCCACATTTTTCATACTGGCTAAATAAGGCACAGAGAATGTAAATGATTTTTTTTCTTTTTTTTTTTTTTTGCAATATCTTTTCCCTTTCAGTTGGACAGCTGAGCATGATGGCAAGGATGCTGATCAGGAGCCAGGAGACCTGGATCTAGCCCTGAAGCAATTGCTTGTCATTTTCGTTAAATAAGTCATTCAACCACTACTGAACTCAGTTTCTTCATCTGTAGAATGACAGCGGAATTGAACTAATGTTTTCCAGTATCCTTGCCATTCAGAAGTCAATGATATCGGTGGTGGAAACTCTAGGTAGTAAGTCTGAGGCCAGTGACCTGGTGGTCTCAGATGGCACTGCTTTAATACTGCTTCAGTAACTGACCTGACTCCCTCCCTCATTGTAAGATTAATTATATCCACAGCACCCCCTGCAATCTCTCTCTTTTTTTCCCTCAGTAATTTCTTTGACATCATCTTTCTGAAGTCTTTCTGGTCAGACTTAAGAAATCCTGACTTTTTCCTCAAAGCCCTGATCTGAGTCATCACTGCTATGGGGATCTCCCCTCCTTCTCAATCGGATTTATTGCTGTCTGGCACAGACTATTTTCTACAACCTGCCTAAACTTTTTATAATTCTTTTTTCAACCTAATTAACTGTTTAAAAAAATTTCTTTCTAGACCCCCTTTTGATCATGTGTTTATGTCTGACTTAAAGCAATTTATTAGCTGCTATTTCCTCATTCCTCTTTTTTTCTCTGCCTCTTAGAAAAGGGGAAACAGAAGCTTTTAAAGAGTCTGTGAGCTCTTAAGTACTTAAAAAGTAACATTTCCATATGACCTGAGTTACATGATTTAAGTAGCCAGCTCAAAAACTAATAAAATTTGGAGGATGGAGAGGTGGTGGTAAGATAACATTACAAAAAAGCTTCAAGGACAAGAGACTAGGAGAGGAGGAAGCTTTAAAGCCTATGAGATATAAAGTTCAGAGGCTAGCAGTTGGCGGTACAATATTTATTAATTAAATTCACAAGTTTCAGAAAAGCCATGTTCTCCTTGTTGCTATAAACTCATTCTTACTGCAGATTTCAGCATCTTTCCATCACAGTAAAGCATTGACAAGAAGAGTTGCTAACTGATTTTCTTACTGCTGACTCACAGAGGTTAGCTTCAGTAGTGATTAACTGATGAGAAGAACAAATCTGTATTCCCAAAAAGAGATGGGGAAAATCCTGTTTAAGGGTTAGTGCTTCCTTTTAAATGCTTAACAACCATTCTGGAGAAACTCAAAGTGAATTAACAATGTTCACACCAGATTGGTACTGAATGACAGCTGTGCTAGGTTTATGAACTGCTTTCTGTGGTCATGGAAAAATAAATTCGATCCTCTTAGCTTGTAAAAGAAGCTGAATTATGATCCCTGTGAAGGGAAAATTAAAAGAACTTACTTATCTTTTATTCTATTTTGGGGTTTTTGTTGTTGATTTGATTTGGTTCCTATTACCCAAAGATGGCTAATTCTCATGTCTTAAATTGAGACTGTTTGCACTTTCTGCTGACTCACCTCATTTTATACTTGAAGATGGCCCATTTTATACTTGAAGAGCAATGTTATTTTCCTGCTAGAATGGTAGGTCTGACAAAATGACCATCTGGTCCCAGCTTCCACATCACTTCCTGTATCCAAATGACCCTAGTTATAGATTTTGAACTTAGGAGATGACTTTTCATGCCTGCAGGCTTGAATGAGTGTTTTCTGTCCTTTACTGATGACAACATGTAAGAAAGTGAAAGCCTCTTAGGTGCCCCCTGAGGCCAGAGTTGCCCTGTACTCCTGCCTCTTTCCTATTCTAGAGAAATCTCTCAATTCAGCTCAGAGAGTCCTACAAGTTGAACAGAATTCCCTTCCATGGAGAATCTCAGACCAAATTGCTGGTCACCTTTATTCATGTTTTGTACAATTTCATAGAATAGTGACTGACAAATTGCAAAACAGTATATTTCTTAAATTTCCCTGAAGTTAGTCTGAGGTTGGTCTGACAGCTAGTTACAGGTAAATCACACTGCAGCTTTTCCATTGATAAACAGAAAGTAGAAGGAAATAAATGCCAGTAAGTCTGCTAGAAAGAACACTGGCAAACAATTTCAATATGCAGTAGTCCTGTCGAGTGAATTTTTTTTATTTTAATAGGAAAGTCCATTATAACTTCATTATAACACTAGAAATCAAGATAGTGTTCCTAATTTATGCCTGAGAAATTGCTGAATATATCTACTTTTTCCAATTTCAAGATGACTATTCCTGTATTCCTCAAACATAAATCAGCTGTCATTATGGCACTCTTCACTAATTAATTAATTCAACAAATATTTATTGAGCATCTGTCATGTACCAGGAAAACATAGTACTGGTTACTGAAGATAGAGCAGTGAATAAAACATGAATGATTCTGCCCTCAGTGTATTTTGATGGGCATCCCTTCTTGAGGTATTATTTTAGAAGACATGTTTCACATAGAATCCCTTTTAGACTCTAAGACATTAACCGAACTTAGAAAAGAACTTGGCTGTCTATCCAAAATATGCAATTGACCAAAGGTTTCTACTGAGTGATCAGTGTCCATGGAAGGGTTGCTGTCATAAACAGAATGTAAATTAAGAACCAGCCTCAGCCATCAAGGAACTTAGTAAATATCTAAGATACGCCCTTGTATAAATTTGCCTCTATTTATGTGGCAGTATTGCTAAAATTTCCTTTCAGTACCTGTTATATTCCAGTATCCCGGTCTCTCCATATATAGACCATTCCCCACCACTCATGGGGAGAACAGGTCAAGCTGCAAGAAACATGGTCTCTCCTAGGCTAGAAAACCTAGTCCCAACTATAAAATTCGTGAAGCAATGCAAGAATAGAATGACAGAGAAACGGCAGCATCTTTTGGATGACAGTACCTCCCGAGCCAATCCACGTTCCTCCTCTGAAAACTCCCTATCATTAAACAAGTTTACACATTCAGGATCAAATAGAAGAATGTATTAGTCTCCCAACTCTTGCTTTTCAAAATTTATCTCTTCTTACCAATGAGCAATGCTCCCATTTATCACATTGCTTTGTAATTATGTACTTATGCATTTCTCTTCCTTAACAGAATATAAAAGTCTTTGAGAGCAAGGGCAATATCTTAACTATCTTTGAATCCTCAGTACCTATAACAGTTCCTGTCACACACCAGCTATACAGGAAAAGAATGGGTGAGTGGGGATACCAGCTACCCCTTTGCAGAGAAAAGAATTCTACCACTGTAAGTAATTCCTTCTTTAATTGGTCAGATGTTATGATCAGAACAAATTGGGAATGCAGATTCACCCTAAATATTGGAATAAAATTATGTCCTAAGGAAGCACTTTTGTTCATCCCAACTAGCTGCCAAACTTTGGCAAATAATTTGTTTTTCTGACCTGCTGTTTTATCGCCTATGCATCAGGGGCTAAAATGCTAATGAAGAATCTGAAGAGTCTCATGAAAAGCATTGCTAAAAGCAGGTTTATATAAAGAAATGAAGAACCATTGCCTATGACCTATTTAGGTCAATTTCACATATAAAACAAAGCTGTTTAACGTATATAAAATAATGCAGTTAAAATTCTTTACTTTTCATTAATATGGAAAGAATATTTTTGATGCCCCTCTTCACATACATGTTCACTGAGACATATAGTCATCAGGGAAGTAGATTGGTGGCTTCAGCCATCTCTTGTCTTTGGGGCCACATATTTGCTGCTTCTCTGTTAGAATTGGTGGCATGGTGTACACAAGCTCTCCATGTTGATTTGGCTTCCTAGAAAATGTCCTCCAAACACATCAATTTCTAACCTATCCTTTCAAACATCCAGTGTCCTCTTGCCTAGGAGAGAAAAATAAACTGAGGCATGATGTGGTAAATCAGTCCCATTTATCACTGAGAAAAAGCCATTACCATTGGAGCATTGAATGTTGCACTTTTCCCCCCAGTCCTTCTTATGAAACAACTCTAAAACCACTGTGCCCTACTTTCTCCAGCTGAGAATGAAGGTACCACTTGTTGACCATAAGAAAAAAGTAACTAACTTATTGAATGCCCATAGTATGCTGAGCTAGACCCTCGGCATACATTATCTCATTTAATTTCCATGGCAACCTTAAAAGCATTTGGAATTCTTGTCTCTCTGACTACAAAGCCCATGTTTTTCCCCACAACCTCATGAATTTTCCCATGAGTCGCACACAATCCATTGAGATCTTCTAATAGAAAGTATGCTCCTGATATGTAGAACATGAGTCAGCAAAATCCAAAGAACTCAGTCCTGTGGTCTAAAAAGTCAGGTGAGATGTGGTGGTATGAGCTACCTGGAGAAACTAAATATCCAGACAAACTCATGGAGCACTGGATTAAGAGTCAGAGGGCTGCATACTTGGCCCATCTCTGCCACCTCAGTTGTATCACCCTGACCAACTTACCTAACTTGAACTGAGCTTCAGTTTTCATATCTGTACAAAGAAAGCAATAGCTGCCATGCATACATCCTGTGGTTGTTATGTGACTCTGAGCTAATGCTTGTGAAGTATTGTTACCTCCACTTGGGAGAGAAGAATGAACTGTTGTTATCATGTTCCATTGTCCGCTGTTTGCCGTGCCAGATTTCCAGTGTTCTTATTGCAGGCCATATGCTTCTTTTCCTCTTTATAATGTGGATTTTGCTTAAAGAAGTAACAGGTCCTGCCATCACACTATTTTTTAGCTTGAGCAGCATGCATGATAAAATGGGAAAATGTGTCAACAGTCTTTGATTTTTCTATTTGTGGGAGGGTTTTTTAAATGCCTTTGAATTGCATCTCTGCTTTGGCTTTGTGATTTTCAGGATAACTTTTGGAGATGAAGAAGCTCAGGTTATGCTTTAATGAAACACTGGTCCCCTCTTGTTTAATGCATTGGGTGTTAAGGCCCTTGAGGAGTTAGAAAGAAATGATATGCAAAATTACTTGCCCTTCTTTAGCTTAAGAAAAATAATTTTGCTGTGAGCTATTTAGTGAACCGTTATTGAAGCTGCATCTGTTGGCTTCATTTTGTATTGAGTGTAATGTTTTTTGTCGGGGAGTGTAGGGTTCCTTATTAAATATTGCATGTGTGTTTTTGTATGCGCACACAATATATAGGCAGAGAGGTGCAAACACAAACTCTTGCTTACAGCCAGTTTTAAGATTCCTACATGCATCACCTCATTGTCAAAACCTTTAGCCATATTCATATAAACCAATAAACATAAAATATATATAACAGAGCAAGTTATGTGAACTGCAAAATGTATGATCCTAGGCTGCATTCACAGAATGATTCCCCTCCAAAGTTGGAAAATGCTCCCAAAGCAATTAGCTATGCAGCAATGACCTCAAATTTTGGGAGAATTCCTGCAAATCTAGGCTTACAGGACAGGAGAGCTTGCTGGGAAAGATTTTTGAAATCCACACTGTCTTTTGAGCACCTACTATGTTCTACTTGTTATATTACTGTCCATTGTAGCTAGTAGTATTATATTTAATTTCTACACAACCTCCTAAATGGTGAACATAATTTTCCACACTTGACTCAGAGAGGATACTGTTTGGTCAAGGTCCTACCAAGGTGCTAATTGCTGCCTCTTTCCCCCTTCATGAACCAACTGATATATACGTTAGTGATGAAAATATCAGGATTTTTGTCAAAGCTTGATTGGGAGAAAATGGTTAGAACCAGCAGCCAGAATCAGACTAGTTCTACTCCTAGTCCTTCTCCAAGTCTAGACATGGAGACCCACCAAAGGAGGAAGGGCTACAGAGATAAGTGTAGTCAGGCACAGCTAGAATACCTTAGGTCCTGCCCCTACTCCCCCACTCACCCCTCCCAGAACATGCCTCAGAAGATTTGCAGCTTGGAGGAGCAGAAAATGCAACCTTGCTATGAGTAAGAAAAAGAAAAAGCCACGTGGAGGACTGAGGTATGCTTGCTCACTGCCCATTTCCCATCTCACAGAGCACTTAAGTTGGGGGTTGGAAGGGCACATAAAGGAAGGGGTGGAAGGGATGGTGGAAACTATCTTCCTAATACTAATCTTCCCAAAGAGTGAAGGTTCCTATTTTAAGGGACAAGGGAGGAATTAATGAGTCTGAGAGGCAGAGAATGGATCCTCCTTCCACACAGCTAATAAAAGAGGGAACTGGAGTTTGAATTTAAGATCCCAAGTGCAATATTACTGACCCTTCAGAATCAGTGGCTCCTTACTCTAGGACATTGGTTCTCAAACTGTGATCTTTGGACCAGCAACATGAGCATCACCCAAGAGTTTGTTAGAAATGCAATTCTCAGGCCCCACGCCAACCTACTGTCTGAAACTCTAGGGATGGGGTAAGAGTTTTCTGTTTTCATCACCTCCAGGTGATTCTGATGCGTGCTGAAGTTTGAGAACCAATATCTTAGAGATCTTTGGTAGCTCCTTCAAATGTTCACATTGATCTTGAGCTGGGTCTGATGAGGATGAGGTGTTTCCCCTCTTCTCTGCCTTACAAAGGCTGTGACTAGGTATTTGGAGAGAGAAGTGCTGTCCTGGGGCACTGGATAGAAGTCTCCACTCACTCTTCTGACCTAGTTATAAGGATGCTATTGTCCATCAGAATGAGTTTGAAGGATGAGGAAGACTAGTGTCCACAGAATGAAGACGGGGGTTGTGTGTGGGGGACATAGGGCTCCTTTGTTATCTTTTTTCCCCTGCAACAATGACTCAATCTCTGGCTCCCAGAATCTTGCTCCCAAAACTTAACAAAGTATAAAATCTCACTAAATGACAGGATAGTCCCTTCTTTCTGCAGTCCGGGCCTGCAGCCTCTGACGGACACCAGAGAGGAAATGGTACCCACTGTGCAAAGGACAAAGCAGATCCCATTGCTTTTGCTTTGGGCTCCTCAATAAACTGCCCCAGGTGCAAGAAGGGGCGTGACCCTTTCCCACTCATCCTGCAATTTTTTGTTTTCTGCTCTGGATCAGAGCACCAATCACCCTTGGGAAAAAGATCCTGATGGCTCACATCACCCTTCTTTTTTGCCCTCATCTTACATAGAATTATAGATTTGGGTTGCTAGGGCAGAACATACAAATTAGCACTTTTTAGAAAATGACAAATGACTAGGCCCAGAGATAAATTCCTTACCAAAGTCACAGTGTGAGCATTACAGCCAGGGCTCCTGACTCACAGTTCAGTGCTCTTTTACTGTGTTGTGCTTTCTTGCCACTTCTGCCTCATCTCTTCCACATTTTCTTTCCAGCACAGGCCCACACCCTGCTCAGGAAATCTCTCAGTCTGCTGTTCCCCTCAGAGGTCTCCAGCCTCAAATGGTAACCCAACATTTATAAAAGCATTCTAGGAACATTCCCACGATTCTGAGCTGCCAGGTAGAGCATCCTGAAATGATTGGCTATATTGCTTATGTCTATTTGGGTTTTGCACACGACAGAAAAACCCAAATATAAGTGATTTAGGCAAAAATGGAGATGATTGATTGCTCAAAGAATCTGAGTAAATGTTGAACAGTCAAACCATGGGAAGGGCAGAGAGGTTGCTGGAATTCAGGAACAACTCAGGGTTGAGTTGAGTTGAGTTGAGTCAAGCACCACCAAGGCTCTCGTGCTGCCTCCTCCCTGTGCTTCTTTCTATACACTGACTTCATTTTCTCTTGTTAAAAAGTCATTTCCTCCCTCTATATATCAGAAACATGTACACCTAATTTGTACTCCTTACACATCCACTATAGAAAAGGGACTGCCATTTTCTGCACCCCATGTTAAAAAATCTCAGGGAAAGGCTCTGATTGGTCCAGCTTGGGCCAGGTGCCAAGCTTACACCGATGAATTGAATGAATACCAAGCTCCACACCAATGGTGTGGAGCATCACAGAACAGTATGTCTTATGTGCTGGAGCCACACAATTCAGTTGGGGGAAGAACCAGGTTCAAGGTTGACATAATAAGCCATATTATGTGTCCTATATACACAGACAATTTTTAGCAGGTCACTTACCAAACACTTGTATTTGTTTAAAGATATTTTTTTGGGTTTTTTTTACAAGTTGTTTCCCCAATATGATCTAATTTTTTAACTTCATGACAGCTCTGGAAAGGAAGATGATTTTTTAAAAAGTAACCATTTTGTGGATATACAAACTGAGGCCTAAGAAATTTGATTGCCCTGGAAAACATCACCTACCTACTTAAGTTGATGGCAGAGCCAGCTCAAAGAATGAAGATTGAACAGATGTTCAGTTTTGCTCCTAATCCATGGATGACAAGCTAATGACCCCTAGGCTTAATACTATCCACAAACTTGTTTCATTTGGCCAATGCTGAGTTTGCAAACATCTTAAATCTGAATGCCTTAAGGCAGAGTATTTCTTCTCCAATTTGCCACAGAGCCTAACACTACATGTCTTCATATACCTGCTTCAGTCCATACATCTGTATTATCTTCCCAACACCTGTAGGCATTTGAGTTTGTTTCCACTGCTTACCAAAGTTGTGGCATTCTTGGTGGTTCTGTGATCCTGCCAGGATCAGATACAGCTAGAAGTTTCCTGGGTTATTTTGTCACAACTTTTCCTAGTCTTCTTAAGTCAGTATTTGGAGACAAGATTGGTTGCCTTAAATAGACCAACCAAGTTTTGGGTTTTTTTTCTCTTTTTGATCTGAATAGAGTTAGCTTTTTTGTTCTTCCCACTGACCCTCCTGGCAGTCTGAGGAAGCCTTTGGATCCCTTTGCAGAGTGGTATTTTTTAATGTATAAAATAAAACACAAAGGATTTCATAGGAAACCAATTATATTAAAGTATAGTTATCAAAATACTTAAATTGTGGATAGCAATATATAATCTTTTAAAAATTAAGCATTAAATAATAATATTTGGTCCAATAACTACCATAATTTCAAAGTGGTGCTGAGAATATGATATTCTGAGATATTTGCAACAGCTATAAAGTGATATGAAAACATCCTGAGATTTCTACTGGTGGCTCATCAGGGTTTGAGCTCTCTTCCCGCCCCCTCGGTGGTGGCATGGTGGGGTGAAGTCGACGGAGTAGAGGGAGGGGTGTGTCTTCATGTCATCCAGGCACCAGTGACAGCTGGGAGACCCTGAAGCAGTTGGTCTTTGTTAGGTAACGATTTACGCTAAAACTTAACGGCTTGAAACAACTATTTCTTACCGCTTATGGGTCTGTGGGTGACCTAGGCAGTTCTTTATTCAGCTGGTCGATTGGCTGGAGTCTTGTTGGTCCACGACATCCTCACTTCCATGAGTGACGGTTGGTGTTGGCTCTCGGCTGGGGTTAATAGGGGTGACTAGACCACATACCATTCAAAAACAGCACAAGAGGACAAGCCACCAGGTGTAGGCACTTCTCAAGTCCAGTGAGGCCACATTTGCTATTGTCCCATTGGCCAAAGTAAGTCACATGGCCAAGTACAGAATCAGTGTGGGAGGGGCCACCCAAGATTATGGATACTGAGAGGGGAATTATTACAGCCATTTTTGTAAAAGTATCTACCACAGCCCCCCAGTCTTGGGAGCGTAAGTCACAGAAAGCCCCTCCATCTGCCATAGGCTGGCTCTAGGCTCTACCTGTCCATCCTGGGGCTGCATAACTTCCACTAAATTCCACAAAGCACGAAACCTGGGCATGCGTTATTATTACCCTGCCACTGTCAGCCTTCCAATTCCTTCCTCAGCCAGATTTGGAGCCCTTGGGCTTAAGTTTTGGATATCCTTGGGTCAAGAGGGCACCTGGAACACCTTGCTGCATCTCTCCAAGGCAGCTAAGCAATCACAGACCCAGATGTCTGGTAAATTCAGGAGAAAGTCAAAAGGAAAATTTTCTGCTCTGAACTTTGAGGATGAGTAAGCCTTTCTGGGCTCAAACTGGAAAAAAATATCAGTTTCCTACTGTTTTGTGATGATGTTTATCTGAAATTTCACTTGGGCTTGTCTCGGTGAAAGCAGTTGTATTTGAAGTTTTTTCTCTGTCCTTCCAGAAGTCCCTCCTGTTTAAGAAAACCCTGATTTCTCCTGTAATTGCAAGATCTCCCCATAATGGTAGAAACAATCCTCAGCCAACCCTTTATCCAATGAGTGCTTTGGAAATGGGAACCCGAGGGATGAGACAGTGGAAAAAACCCTGAAGCCTTTTCAGCTGCGCTACTGTGTCACGGAAACAAACCAGGCACCTGCATCGGGGCCTCGCAGCAGACCCACGAGAGCCTTCGTCTTAGCTCTTCTGTAGATTAGCAGAGAGCGCCCGGCTCACCCAGCTATGTAGTCAGGCACTCTCAAAGAGCATTCTGAGACCTGAATGTTCATTTTCTCAAATCACTTCAGATATCAGATGGCAGACTCCTAGGATCACACGCTGGGCAGAAGAGCTGTCCACTTGCTTAATCCTCTACCGGCTTCAGGTTACTGAACCCCCAAAGCAAAAAAACAAAAGAAACTACAAATGTAAAGGCTTCTAAATTATTTAATCGGAATGCCCTCTTAAGTTGGGTCCTCCCAGAAGCAGACCCTGAGGGAAGGATGTAGTGCACATACTTTATTTGGGAGATGATCCTAGGAAGCAGTGGTCAGTGAGCAGGGAAGCTAGATGGGGTGGGAAAGAAGCAAATACAGGGGGCATCAGAGTGCAGGGTACCACCTGCTGGGGTTCAGTCCTGCTAGGACCTCTCTCAGAGGGAGTGCACAATATGCCTGAATTACCCCACCTGAAGGGCAAGGAATTTAGGGTATTTATGTACCAACTCCCATCCTTCAGTGGCTAAGGGCTCTTCCCAGGAGTGTAAACTTGCACCCATCCCTGTAAGAGGCTAAGCCTACTCCTGAGACTGGAGAGATCCCTAAGGCACCGAGTCATAGATGCTTGTCATAGAGGCTCTCAGAATATACAGGAGAGGTGAGTACCAAGGTGATATAGGTGGAGCATCAAGAATGGCTGCTACGATTTTGCAACTTGTCATCTCCAGACACCCCAAGAATCAAAACAGCTGTCTCCAGCTTTGGCACATTGATATTTCAGCCCTTCATTTATTCAACATGTATTCACTGGGCTCCAACTGGGTACCATTTATTCAGCACCCATCTGCTAGGCATTAAGCTAAGGTTTTTGCATACATCATCTCATTTGATTCCCATGACAACCTACAAGGTATTATTTGTTTCATTTTACAGCTGAGAAAACTGAGATTCAGTGAGTAAATTAAGGTAAGTAAAATTACGTTAGTCCCTCAGCTTGAAAATGACAGAGCTAAGATTCTCATTCAGGTCCATTTTCCAAGTCTAAGCTCCATTCACTGTAACCCCAGCCCAGTTCTCAAGTTGGCTCTAGTGAGTTAACTCCTGTCCCTTCAGTGTTGCAAACCCTCTCTAAGGATAGTGGACTGTCCCTCACATCCTCCAGGCCCCCCTTACCCTGGGCCCTGTGACCACTTTCTCCAAGCTCACTACATCTTTGAATCTCCAGATCCTTAAACACCTTCAACTCACACCCACCCATGATCTGTGCTCCTCCAACCAGTATCAGGGGTTTTGGCAGGTCCTGCTACTTCTGGTTTCCTACTAAAGGAATCGGAGAATCATCTCTTTGTGGCATCTTGTGATTTTAAGCATGATTTCACCCATGAGCCCCAAGCAAACAGGATCAAATGGTTTGTTTTTAAGCATCAGACAAAAATGTAAGTCCCACTTTACCGTTGTTAGTATTTTAAAAATAAAATGGCGTGGGGTGAGGAACAAGAGAGGGAATAATTAATTCCAGCCTGCCAGCAGGGGAGTGGGAAGGAGTCGGCAGCTCCTGCAGTCCCAGGGAGGATACTGCAGCAGTCAACACAGAACTTCAGCCTCCAGATGGCAAAAAAATATAAAGGGGAGCACGTGGGGTGCAAAATGATGCTGCACAGCTCCATTTTACAGCCATTATATCGGACTTCATGGGAACCCTGCTATCACTTTGAAAAACATTATCGATAGAGCGTCAGTGCCAATATGAACTCTGCTGCTCTGAAGTCAGTATTGGTGAGTGGCAGAAACTCTCCACCCCTCACGGGACAAAAACAAATTAAAGTTAGACTTGAAAGAACCAAAACAAGGGGTCTTTGATGGAAAATGCCCTGGTATAGATCAGTGAGTGTAAATTTCACACCATGGGTCCAAAGAGACCATTTAAATGGTACAATCCAAAGTGCTTTAATGGAGAATGAAGGTTAGGGCGCCTTGGGTCATTCACACCTAGTTTTGAATCCCATCTTAGATCCCAGCTCTGGGGCCTTTTGAACCACTCAATGTGCCATGCCACCCCTGTGCCCCCAGGACTAGGGTTACATTGTAGAATCATGGAATGTTGAGCTGGAAGAAATGTTGCGAAGCCTTCAACTCAACCCCCTCACTCACAAGTAAGGACACTGTTGTGACTCTGTTATAACGCTTGCTAAGTGGCGCCCCCGCACTACACTGCGATACCCATGAGCCTTCCCTAAGTAGAGGAGCGGAGGGAGACAAGAGGGGGTAGAAGCCCTCTGACTTGGGGGAGGCAGCACCGGGAACCCACAGGGGCCTCTCTGGAACCCAGGTGTATTCCTTATCTATTGCTGTCTAACAATATTATCTCAAACTTAGTGGCTTAAAACATCTCACACATTCCATGAGTCAAGGGTCTGAGCACCATGTGGCCGGGCTCTCTGCTGAGGGTCTCACAGCTGCCGTCCAGGGGTCAGCTGGGCCGCATCCTCATCTGGAGCCTGAGGTCCTCTTCCAAGCTCATTCGGGTTGTTGACAGATTCAGTTCTTGCATCGTAGGGCCGATTCCTGGCTCGCTGGTTGCCAGGAGCCATTCTCAGGTCCTTTTGCCACACGGCCCCCTTGCAGACCCTCTCACAGCATTGCAGGTTACTTCTTCGAGGCCAGCAGGAGAATTTCTTCAGGGAGGGCCAGATCCCTGGTTTAAGGGCTTTTGCCTAATTAGGTCAGGCCCACCCCAGAAAATCTCCCTTTTGATGATCTTAAAATCAACTGATTGGGGACCTTAATTACACCTGCAGAATCCCTTTACCCTTTTCTATTGAACATAAGCTTATCACAGTGACATCCTGTCCTATTCACAAATGCCCACACTCAATGAGAGGAGATTACACACAGAGCTATGTGGGAACCTTGAGAGCTGTCTTAGAGTTCTGCCCCGACCCTGGGGTAAAGGCCAATTCTGCTTCCTGCAGCCATCTACAGGCTCCTACCCTAAAGGACACCTGGATCCACGTCGCAGTCAGCGGCCTCCCAAATGACCCTTTCTCAGCAGCCAGCTCTCGCTCTGAACTGGATAATTTGGTTGTTTGCAGACCTGCCTGCCAGCCTGAGTTGGGGCCCGCGTGCACTTTTCTGACCTTGATTGCCTCAATCCACAATCATTGTTCCAGAAGAGGCAAGGCCCGCAGAGCCCTGGAAGAGCAGGCAGGGGCCTCTAGAGGAGTCGACTTGCAGAGTTTGCTATTAGCAATCCTGGAGACTGACGCAAATGACTTCATTCGCTCTGTGGAGCCAGCAATCACTGTGGGCACTGGGGATCCTTGACATGAGCTACGGATACGCCTCTGTGAAGCAGCTGCTGGGGGTAATGGGGATGCCCCGCTGCCTCTCTGAGCTTCCATGGAGCTGAGCAAGAGATCTAGGGCAGCCCACCCTGCTCAAGAGAGGCCAGTGTGGACTGTAGGGCCCTCAGCATGCCGAGTCCTGCCAAAGCTGGGCTGCCCTGAACCAGAAAGAGCAGCGAGGACTTGGCCAGAAAGACAGGGATTGGGACAGACCTCGAGGGGGCATGCTGGCCAAGGGGTGCCATCGTGGGGCAAGGGTGGTCTCTTTGTTCTATGATTTATAGGCAGCCCGGCAAAGCCTCCTGGGCCTCTGAGGTCATCAGTGGGTTCAGAGCCTCGTGTTGTGGCATTGGAGTACAAAGCACTGTCGACTCTCCCTCCCTCCCTCCTTCTGTCGCCACCATGTATTTATTGAGCATCTATTACATGCCTAGTGCTGCTCTAGGCACTGGGGAAACAGGGTGAACAAGTCAGGCAAGATCTCACGTGGAGATAACGTTTTAGTGGGAGGAGACAGACATCCAACAAACAGGCAGACAGACAAGAACCATATCAGATGGAACAGGGTCTAAACAGGAGATTAAAATAGTGTGAGGTGGAAATGTGAGATGGGGTGAGGGTGGGCCTCTCTGAGGGGATGGCAGTCAAGCTCCGGAGAAGAAGGCACCATCTTGGTGGGGGCCAGTATTTCAGGAAGGGTGGTGTGTTTTCCACAGCAAGTGGCCAAAGCTGTTGGAGAAGATGGGGTGTGAAATGAGGCCGGGAGTTAGGAAGCGCCAGATCAGCGAGGGCCGCAGAGCCTGGTGAGGGGTCTGGCTTTTGGTGGAGGAGCACTGGAAGCCTCTGGAGGGTTCTATGAAGGGGATTGACGTGATGTGCCTTATCTTTTTCCAACATCACTCTGGATTGGGGTGAAACAAGAGCGGAAACAGGGAGCCCAATAGGAGGTAGCTGTGGATGGAGAAATTGAGACCCAGCAAGAGGACATGACTTACTAGGGGCTCCCAGCTAGACAGGGATGGCCAGCTGGTGTGCATCCTTGGAGTGGGAGGCCACTGGAGGACCCTATCTGCTGTCCCCTCAGTCACCGCCTGGAGCAGGATGCGGGCTGATGTAAGTCTGATTCCCTGGTTGTAGTGGAATTCGAGTGCAAGTGATTCAGTGAGAAAGGATTTTCAGGTCAGCGTGTAATAACACGAGGGGAGCAGGATGGGGCAGGGGAAAGAGCCCAGCAAGGATGCCATCTCAGCTGTGGACTAGCCTCAGCCTGATCCCGAGCTCTGGAGTGTGGGTTGCATCACAGTTCATCCTGCCTTGAGGCAAGGAGGTAGCTCTCTATCAGTAAGTCACTGGGCAGCCAGGAAATTCCCAGGCATCTCAGGGGAGGTGGGCCCTGTTAGTCAAGAGCAGGGCTCAGGAGAAATCACAGGTGTAACCTGTGAGCCACAGCAAGCTCAGCGTCTGGGAAACTGGTACACCTGCCAGTAAAGAGTAACTGGGATCTGGGCAGGGCACCTCCAGCATCCATTATGGTAGCCATTACTCTCCTGAGTGAGGGAGGGAGATGACTAGTCTGTGAAGTGCCCTGCTGCCAGAAAACACTGAACCCAAATGTAAAGAAATTAAATGAGCTAACCTGGGAGGTCTGTTACAGGAGAAACCTCTCATTGCCCACAGGTCCTCTTCAAAAAACCTTTAAATAGTCAGCTCCCACTAGGCACTTAACTGATTTACAGCTGTTTCATTCACCCAGCTCCTTAGGAATAAATTCCTTGCATGCTAGAAGGTGTCAAAAACCAAACTCTGCCCGCTGAATAAAACAAAGCAGAAGGATGAGTTTATTGCAAGGTTTTTGACCTGCATGCAAACTGCGAAACTCAAGACTCTGGGAGCAATGAGTTCTGAGTTGCTCACAGACTAAGGAATTTTTATGGGATCATAGGGAAGTTATTTGTCTTTTTCAGCTGATTGGTTGCCCAGTGGTCTTCTTTCTTATTTGGATCAGGGGAGCTGGGTGAGGGGAACGAGGAAATCCAGAGCTGGCATGAACAGACCTGGAGTTTGAGGATTGGCTGGTGTCCTCTGCTGATTTCTGAGAAGAGCTGTAAATTCCTGTAAGGCTAGTTTACGTTTCCTTTATATGCCTGTATTGACCGTCTACATTTTGTCCCTGACAATAGTGACTCCATTTAGTTTGGTTCTCCAAAGGTAGGTCTGAATACCCACTTAGCCAGCATAATAGGAGATTAGGATTAATCTAACCAGTACATTAGAGTGTCCCACCAAAGAGATAAGATTCTGTTTCTGAGGATAAATGTGAGAGTAAATTTGCAAGGAGTGCTGTTCCAGAAAGAACCACTGTGCTGTGATCACAAGAGAAGGAACCCGTAGCTCAGGGGTAGAGCCACCTTAAAGCAGCTGCCCCTTGTGACTTTACTTAAAAGCAGCTGCCCCTTGTGACTTTACTTAGAAGAAACTGGCTTTACCACTCAACTCAGTAGCTCTTAAGAATGTGGATCAATGGTTTCCTAAACTTGTCTGCACATCAGAATCCCCATGGATCTTATAGAAATTCCAAAGCTCAGGGCATATCTTAGACCAATCAAATCACAATTTCTGGAGGCATTTTTAATTTAGGAATAAAAAATAAATAAACTTTTTATTTAGGAATAATTTTAGGTTTGCAGAAAAGTTGCAAAGATGGTACACCTCCCACCCAATCTCCCCCATTGTTAACACCTTACATTTTCACATTTGTACATTTGAACACATGGTACATTTGTCACAACTAAGAAACTGACATTACTATTAATCAAACTTCAGATATTATTTGGATCCTACCAGCTTTTCCATTAATGTTCTCTTCCTGGTCCAGGATCTAGTCCAGGTACCACATTGCATTTAGTTGTTATTTCTCCCTGTCTCCTATGATCTATGACAGTTTCTCCATCTTTCTTTGTTTTTTATGACCTTGACTGTCTCGAGGAGCAGCGTCCTGCACCCTGTAGAATGTCCCACAATCTGGGTTTGTCTGCTGTCGTTCTTACCATTAGACTCGAGTTATGGATTTTTGGAAAGAATATGGCAGAAGTGAAGTGTCCTATTCATCACCTTATGTCAGGGGGGACAGCAAATCCATATAACATCACTGGTGATATTATACTACTTGCCCAAGGTAGTGCTTGCCAAGTCTTTCCCCTGTAGAGTTACTATTTTTCCCTTTCCATACTCGTATCTTTGGAAATGTGTCACTGAGTCTAGCCCACCCTCAAGGGGTATGTGTGTGTGTGTGTGTGTGTGTGTGTGTGTGTGTGTGGAGGTGGTTCTCAAACCCCACCTATAGGCAAAAATCTGAGAGACACATTTCCATGGCCATCATACTGTCCCCATCTCTTTGCCTTAGTTCCCAGTCACTATTGTGTGAACTCCTCAAATGATCCAGAACTTGGAATACTCCTCAAATCTCCTGGGATTGAATCAGCACTTCCTGGCTATGTTACCTTGGGCAGATTGTTTAGTCCCTTCTGAGCCTCAGTTTCCTCATCTGAGAAATGAGTATCAATAGAGTATCTATTTCTAAGACTTGTTGTAAAGATTACATTAGACAATGCCTATAAAGTTTTGACTATAGTGCCAGACACAGAGCAAATAGTCCATAAATGTTAGGTACCAACAGTAGTAATAATAGTAGGATAGTAATGCCTTCCTTACTCCAGTCTTGTGCATCAGACATCTAGTGCCATGATAATTCACCTCAGTGACATAAAACAATAAGTTGGAACTTATATTTGAAAGGAACTTATTAAACAACTCATTCCACTATGTTTATTTATTAAATGAACACTTATTTAGCACTTACTATATGCCAGGCACTGTTCTAATCATTTTCATAAATATTAACTCATTTAGTCTTCATAAAAAACCTATGAGGTAGGAACTACCCTTAGCCCCATTTCACAGATAAGGAAACTGAGGCACAGCGAGGTTAAGCAGCTTGCCTAAAGGCACACAGCCAGAAAGTGGCAGAGGCAGGATCTGAACTGAGGAAATCCCATTTTGGAGTCCATGCTTGCAACCGCTACGCTCGCTAAATGGTACAAACAAAATTATAGAGTGTCGGGAGACTGTTTAAAATGGGGCGTGGCCTGGTCAGGGGAAGGGAGCCCCATCAGGGAAAGCATCTGTGAAATCTTGGGTAAATTTATACCAGGCAAGAGAAGGGTGTTGGGGGGTAGGTTAGGGGAAGGAGAGCAGGGATGTATGGAAAGATTTGGCTCCCCCCAAAGCCGACATTAAGTATCCTTTTCACAGGAAGTCTCCTTCTCTCTTGCTTTCTCACCTTCTCCCTTGCTTTGTCAATTCTTGAATGTGCCCTTGGGAAAATTCAGTAGGTCTTTGATTTTAGGGAGATAGGAGTGGGGAGGACGTCACTTTCAATAACTCAAATTGGTGGTCAGTGTAAAAGAATCTGGACCATTCAAAACATATCCTTGTGCTTTGTCTCCCACACTTAAGAGAATCAATCTGTCCTCCTTCATTTTTATGTCAGGAGTTTGGTAACACAAAGGAAGTTTCTGATTGTGAAGACTTAGATTAGCTATTAAATTATGTTTCCGGAGAATGAATATTAATTTAAACTTGGGAGTCAAAGATAAGTACTATTTTCTGGTCAGTGTGGGTTTCAAAGTATTGCCAGGTCCACGGCCTGGGTACGTCTCTAGATCCATATTCCTGCACCTGAACTCAGCTACAAACTTCTTGGCAACAGGAATGCTATCTTATTCATCTTTCACACACTCACACTGACAATTCCTGCACAGTAGGTGCTTGATATGTGTTTTTAAATGAATTTATTATTAAACAGACTCATGATGAAGTGCTGTGGCTTGCTTGTTTTACCATTGCAGCCATATTTGAATCCTCAAGAGCACATGTAAATTATAAGCTATGTCCTTTCCCTTGTCCTGTCTTGCCCCCATATAAAATCATCTTTCTGCTTCCAAAATTGGCAGGGAATAAAGTATGTTAATTCACATCATGACTGAAATTTTAAACATACCTTTACCGACATCTGAGACTTCAAAACTGTATGCCCTTCAGCCCAGGTAACTAGTGTCCTCGAGTTTGGCATTATTTAGTGGAACTCATTGGAATTCAACTTACGCTTGACTATGTTGACTCCACTTCTGTCTGCAGCCTGCTGGGAAAACTCAGAATTTCAGGGGCTTCACTGGGGCCATGTTGACTCTGAGCTGATTCTGAGCGGTTGTATTTCAAAGATAGAGTCTCACGTTGAATTTTCCTGGTTGAGAGCAAAAGAAAGTATGGTGGGTATGTGTGTTCCGTGCACATTTGTATGTGTTTGTGGGATGGGGACAGAAAGTGGAAGGAAAGAGATGAAAGGGGCTGACCAATTTATTGAGAGGGGAGCAAATTGTACTTGCAAGGTTCTCCTTATCAGTGAAGACCAAACGGTCAGCTGAGCCCAAGAAATGTTGACGTTTGGCTAAAACATAGAGAAGAAAGAAAAGAGGCAAGCCACCTTGACAATGGCAGATGTGTGTAGGGGGGTGGTGCTTTTGCTATCCACCATGCCCAGAATCTCCACCACTACCCCAGCTGTCATCCACAGCACACACAGAACCCAAGTGAAAACAGTGTGCTTGCTGGGAAATTTCACTTTCCAGACAAGTCTCCTGAACTTCCTACCAAATCACCACCTTTTAAGCCATAAAGAATTTCATGGGCCCCTCGAAATCCATAAAGAATAGATGTGCTAAGAGTCGCCCTATAAAGGGAAAAGTAGGGATAAAAGGGGAGAATTAATCAGTACCCATCACTAATAGTCATTCTCTAGGAGCGCTTGCCAGCCCCCGGTGCAACATCTCTGTTAGAGCTCACATGGTCAGTCAGACACAGTATTTATTGAACATCTACTATGTCCTAGGCACCGTCCTGTCATCTGGCTGAGATCTAACATAAGCATTAACGGCGGGTGCTCCGACCTCAGATTTGAGGGAAGCTATTTAACTTTCTTATTCCTCAGTTTCTTCATGTATAAGACAGAGAAATGATAATGGGGTTGTTGTGGAGATTATCACACACAAAGAGGTCAGACACTACCTGGCATGCAGTGAGTCAACTATGTGTCAACTGTGGTGCTTCCAGGCACTTAAGATGGCCAAATTCATCTAATTTAAACCCATATGACCCAAAAGTTAGAACAGAATAGGCAATTTCTCAACAGGTAAGCAAGGAGATTTCTTACTCTCTAAAGGATGGGTGAAGCTGCAGAGGACACCCTGGTTCTGCCCAGAAAGCTGCACCTGAGGTCTCATTAATTAATGGCCATCAGCAGAGCAGTAAAGAGATAGATTGGTGGTAACATCTGGGTCCAGCCCTACATTGATTTTTTTTCGGGCTCCTGAAAGAAATGAGATGCCAACACTTTATTTTCCCAACTCCATTCTTCCTGTCCTGGCCCACAACTTCAGTATTGCCTTTCAGACCAAGATAGACATTAAAGTGGAAATAAATTTCAGCTTCAATAGAGGAAAAGGCTAAGAATAGACTGGCTGGTTATTCCTGAGATGCCATGTGAAAAATTTATATTAAGTCAGGCTTCTTTTTTTCCTCTTGGCCTATTTTCTTTTATTAAAGGACGTGAAGACAGTACCTTCCATTACTGATGTGTCTTCCGAGCATGCTTTATTTCCGCTCTACTTGCTGCCTGCTGCTTACTTATCCTGATAGTCCCACTGTCTGTAAAACTCTTAACATAAAAGAGTAAAAAGAAATTTGACCGCTGGATATTGAGGGAAGAATAGGATGATGGCATAATAGCAAACTCTTGACGTATACCCAGTGTATCAGTTAGCTTTTGCTGGGTAACAAGTAACCCCCCCCCCAACTTAGTGGCTTCAACAATATTCATTTATTTAGCTCATGATTCTAAGTCAGTAGTTTGGACTGAGTTCAGCTGGGCAGTTTTTCTCATCTTGGTTAGGCTCAATCTGTGGTCAGTTGCTAGGTCAGCTGGGGGCTAGCTGATCTAGAGTGGCCTTAGTTGAGATGACTTATCTCTGTTCCAGATGGTCTGTCTTATGATCCACCAGGCCAGCCTGGGTTTGTTCACCTAGTGGTTGCATGTATACAAGGAGGTACAGAAATCACCTCAATCCAGTCAATCATCTGGAGCCCAGGCCCATGGGTAATGAGGCCTAAGAGGTTTTTCTTCCTGACTGATTGCATAGGAATGATCAAACTCACACATGTATGTACAGAAGCCAATAAAAGATATGCTTGGCTCTAAGAATAAGGCATGAATGGAGGGAGACCCATGAGGACCCATAAGATATTCCATAGCCAACCCAATAACTCATCCAACTCAGCTGTTAACACTTTCCCTTCTTTAATGTACATCATTGTTATAGTGTTTCTTCTGGTTATAAAAACAATTCAGTAAGGCCAGACGCTATAATACTCTTAGAGGAAAACATAGACAGAACACTCTATGACATAAATCACAGCAAGATCGTTTTTGACCCACCTCCTAGAGAAATGGAAATAAAAACAAAAATAACAGATGGGACCTAATGAAACTTAAAAGATTTTGTACAGCAAAGGGACAAGATGAAAAGACAATCCTCAGAATGGGAGAAAATATTTGCAAATGAAGCAACTGACAAAGGATTAATCTCCAAAATTTACAAGCAGCTCATGCAGCTCAATATCAAAAAAACAAACAACCCAATTCAAAAATGGAAAGAAGACCTAAACAGACGTTTCTCCAAAGAAGATATACAGATAGCCAACAAACACATGAAAGAATGCTCAATATCACTAATCATTAGAGAAATGCAAATCAAAACTACAATGAGGTATCACCTCACACCAGTCAGGATGGCCATCATCAAAAAATCTACAAACAATAAATGCTGGAGAGGGTGTGGAGAAAAGGGAACCCTCTTGCACTGTTGGTGGGAATGTAAATTGATACATCCACTATGGAGAACAGTATGGAGGTTCTACCATACAACCCAACAATCTCACTACTGGGCATATACCCTTAGAAAACCATAATTCAAAAAGAGTCATGTGCCACCATGTTCATTGCAGCTCTATTTACAGTAGCCAGGACATGGAAGCAATGGAAGTGTCCATCAACAGATGAATGGATAAAGAAGATGTGGCACATATATACAATGGAATATTACTCAGCCATAAAAAGATATGAAATTGAGTTATTTATAGTGAGGTGGATGGACCTAGAGTCTGTGTTACAGAGTGAAGTAAGTCAAAAAGAGAAAAACAAATACCGTATGCTAACACATATATATGGAATCTAAAAAAAAAAAAAAAAAATAGTTATGAAGAACCTAGGGACAGGACAGGAATAAAGACACAGATGTAGAGAATGGACTTGAGGACAGGGGTGGGGGGAAGGGTAAGATGGGACGAAGTGAGAGAGTGGCATGGACTAATATATACTACCAAATGTAAAATAGATAGCTAGTGGAAAGCAGCCACATAGCACAGGGAGATCAGCTCGGTGCTTTGTGACCACCTAGAGGGGTGGGATAGGGAGTGTGGGAGGGAGACGCAAGAGGGAGGAGATATGGGGATATATGTATATGTATAGCTGATTCACTTTGTTATAAAGCAGAAACGAACACACAATTGTAAAGCAATTATACTCCAATAAAGATGTTTAAAAAAAATTCATATAAATTGTAGAAAAAGTGTGAAGGAAAGTATAAAAAAGTAAGTCAACAATGACCTCATGGTCCAGAAGCAATAATTATAAATAATTATTATACTATATATATGGTATAACATTGGCCTTGCTTCTATCTATACTTAAATATGCAGTAATACCATTTGTTGAGCCCTATGTGTCAGCCCTTTTGCAAACTACTTTACCTGTGATACTTCATTTAATCCTTACAACAATACTCCATTTTAAAATGAGGAAAATGAGGCACAGAGAGGCTAAACATCTTGCCTGAGATCACACAGCAAGTAGTGGAGCCAGCATTTGCAGCAGTGCAACCTCACTCCTTAAACTAGTCTTGACCATGAGAATCTACTGTTGGTCTTCATATCCAGTGTTACTTGAACTTTAGTGTGCAGTGTGTATCAGAATCCGCTGGAGGACTTGTTAAAACACAGATTGCTGAGCCCCTGCTCCAGATATTATGATTCAGTTGGCCTGGGGTGGGGCTTAAGAATTTGCATTTCTATCAGACTCCAGGTGATGTTGATGCCACTGGTCCATGAACCACACTGGTCCACAAGCTCTGTTCACAGCAACATTGAAGTATGTACTGTTAATGCTGCTTCACAGATGAAAGGGTGGAAGTTCAGAGAGGTTCAGTGAATGGACACACAGTTGGCCAGTTCTATGTTATATCCCTTTTCCAGTTCACTCTCATTGAAAACAATAAGCAGGGGTAATTTTCACCTCATTTTATAGCCCATGCTTTTCTTCTGGTGAGGTTATGGTGCTCAATGAGACAGTTCTGAACTCAGATGCAGGCTCTCTGATAACAGGCATTACAGTTAGATGTGGAGGTTGTAGTCATTCCTTCTTCATTCATTTATTCCTTTCCTTGGTGAGGGGCTCAGCTGGGAAGCCCTGGGATGGGTAGTGTTATGAGCCCTGTCCCAGCAGCCTCTAAGTACTGATATTTAAGTGACTGTCCTCATCAAAATATGTGCCTTGATTTGCTCTCTGGAAGAGCCTGGGGATACAGGAATACATTGACCCATTCTGAGACACACACATGCTAACTCAGTAGTGGCAAAGTGCAATATCCAAAGAGTTAAAACATGACTCTCCTATCAATGTATAGTGAGTATATGTCCCTGGTAAACAGCACTGGGGCTACATTTTCTGGGCTCATTTGTCAGGCCCCACAAAAGTGACACCCAATTGCCAAGAGTGGTCTCTGTGTCATTTGGAAAGGAAGCCTTAAGATGTTCCCCTAATACTTCCCTCCACCTTCTATGATTCTGAGGTCAGATAGTGTGTGTGTGTTTGTGTGTGTGTGTGTGATTTCTTAAATTGCTCATTGGACTCTCCAATAAATGCTCAAATTAATTGAGGACATATTGCCTTCAATGCTCAAAGGAAGATTGGTACCAAAAAACTGCAGGAAACAAGCAACATGTATGTGAGAGTCTACTCATGTTTGAGAGCCCAACATCAAGTCAAACAAAAACTGTTACAAAGAAGTGTGAGTTCTGGGACTTCCCTGGTGGTCCAGTGGTTAAGACTTCGCCTTCCAATGCAGGGGGTGTGGGTTCGACCCCGGGTAAGGGATCTAGGGTAAGGGAGCTAGGATCCCACGTGCCTCGGGGCCAAAAAACCAAAAACATAAGAAACAGAAGCAAAATTGTAACAGTTCAATAAAAACCAAAAAAAAAAAAAAAAAAAAGGTCCACATCAAAAAAAAAGTGTGAGCTCTGATCCTTGTCCTCAAAAACAGTCACTTGATGTTTTTTGTGTGCTAGCCACTGGGACTAAAATGGTAGCTTTTGAGGACCCGTAGCAGGATAGTGGGAGATGTAGGTAACATAAAGAGACCAATGTAGCATGAAGTGAGAAATACTAGGACAGGACACCTAAGAGCACACAGGAGTCCAGAGGGGGCCTTGGCCAAGCCACCAGCCTCCTCCAGGAGATGCCACTTGTGCTAAATTCTGAAGGCTGGGTAGAAGCTGGCCAGACAAAGAAGGCAGAGCAGGGTTGAGAGGTGATATTGTGGCAAATGAGATCACAGGGGTTTGGAGGATTACAGTAAAAGTAAGTAGGTAGGTAAGCATTTTCATCAGGTTTGCTCCTGAGGGAGCAATGATTAATAAGCATGAGATCTGATTCCTCTGAAAATGTTAAAGAAACCTGCTGCTACCTCTGAAAAGGAACACATAAATCTATTTGAAGGGAGCCATGTTTGCCCTTGTGATTAAAACAGGCCAACATTTCCTGGGTGGCTTTTGTGTTTCCTTTTTGTTATTCATTAAATCTTTCATTTCACATCACATCCCCTTGAGGTTCTAGTGAACTGTAGGCCCAGAAAAGCCGTTTCGCCTGTAATACCTGCCTCCTAGAAAGTGAATTTATGGAAATTTTAGATATTTGTGCAGCTACAGAAAAAGAAATCTCAAACGTCGGGAAATGGAAAGAAGAGGAACCTGGAGAGATTCAAGGCACAGATTCTCTGTACACTTGTGTTTGCCAGACACTCAGCCAGCACACACCAAATAAGAATGAGTGAGCCTCGTAAGCTTGCTTTCTGCCTTGGCTGACATGACCATCTAGAACCATCTAGAGTTCTACCGTCCTTAGGTGGATAAGAAAATATGTGCCTTGATTTGCTCTCTGGAAGAGCCTGGGGATACAGGAATACATTGACCCATTCTGAGACACACACATGCTAACTCAGTAGTGGCAAAGTGCAATATCCAAAGAGTTAAAACATGACTCTCCTATCAATGTATAGTGAGTATATGTCAAAAGTTCCTTTATGTCATTAGTGAGAGAACCAGTAGACTGGGAAAGCTCATTCACAGAACATCTGAGGAACAAAGATTTATATAAACAGTCAGGAAAAGAATGTTAGAATAAATTTGTTACGTTAAGTATGAAACTGATTAATGTCTTATAGGGCAATAAAGCTATAGCTCTCGGGGTTATCTTTTCTATCAAAGAGGAATCATTTGCATCTCTATTGGACAAAAGTAATTTGCTCAATTTTCTATAAAGTACTATTTCACTTGATAGTCTGGTCTCTAATTAAGAGGAAATAGTAAAAACTTTTGGGGGTGATGGGTATATTTATTACCTTGATCATGGTGCTGGTTTCACAGGTGATGTACATATGACATTAAATTCGATCAGATTGTACACTTTAAATATATGTATTTATTGTATATCAATTATGCCTCAATACAGCTGTTAAAAGAGAAAGAGAAAAAATAGCCAAACAAAGGCACATTCCCCTAGAAAATTAGATTATCATTGCATGAGCCAATTAGACAATTCCCCAGTGTGATATAAAAGGATGTGATCATCCTTTTGCTTTATTTCCAAGTTTTGGATAATTTTTCTTGACAGTAATTAGAGCAACTGATTCTAGAATAAAAGGGATTTAGGTTTTGGTCACCTGCTAGTTGTGTGACCTTGGCCAAAATATTTAAACCTCCCTAAGTCTCAGGCTCTCCGTCTGAAAAAATGAAGATTAAAGTAGCCTCCTATGTCATAGGCATATACCTAGGATTAAAGAAAATAATGCATGTGGAACGCTTAGCAAAACACCTGGTACATATTATATTGAGGACCTAGTGAATGTTCACTGTTCTTAATTATCGTTTCTAAGGAAGAAAATAGCTGAGGAACCTGAATAAGACAATAAGGTGGATGGAAAGACTACAGACAAAGAATGAGGCACTAAGGATACTAAGAACTGTGTGATCTTGACCACACCACTTCCCTTTACCTTATCTCTCATTCCTCAGCTATAAACTATGAGAAGAACAGATGAGAGCCAGAGCAGGACCTAACTTTTAAAGTGGAATTGACTTACTGGGCCTTGAGCCAAATCGTGGTGGAATTCTGGCTTCTTCTCATCCAGAATCTACTCATAAGCTCTCAGAGCTGTCGGTCCACCATGCTGTAGCCCAGTGGTCAAGGGCAAAGACTCTGGACTCAGACTCTCTGGTTTCAAATCTCAACTCTGCCACTTACCAGCTAGGGAACACTGGGCCATTCACTCAACCACTCTGTGCCTTGGTTCCCTATCTGTAAAATGGAGATAATAAAGGCACCCACCTCGCAGAGCTGCTGGGACTATTACCCTGGATCTAAACAGGGCTTGGCAGATACTAAGTGCTCAGTGATCATTCCCTTACTATTAGGGCCTTTGAATGAATGGCTGAGAAGCCAAGGGTCCTGGACATTTAGCAGAACTGATGAGTGATGTTGAACTTCTCAGAGTGATAAGGATTGAATACATAATTTGTATATGCAGAAGAATTCCCCTTTGGGGTGTCATTCAGTAATAACTCCAAAGGTGTATTTGTGTTACTAACACAAGTTGTCTGACAGCTGCACATACAGTCTAATGACACAAAAATCTCTGTGATCTACACATCACGCATCCCCTGGGACTGGAGAAAAGGTGTTGTCAGTGCAAAGGTCCCGTCCAGGCAGGTTTCAGGGTGACCTGGCCAGGCTTTCCCCCTGCTGACTGGCAGGGTTCCCTAAGCAGGAAGTGCCTCGTGTTCCCACAGAGCCCACAGATGTCTTACCACCTGCTTTTGGCAAGATGACTTCTCTCTGGTTCTGGGATACCGCTCCACCCAGAGCTGCAAGAAGATGTGTCCCCAGAGGCTCCTATAGCAGGCACTGTGGGTCCACCATAAGATCTCACTGGATCCCTTGCACCAGCTTTTTGCCCAGAGTCTGCAGGTTTTGCTGCTACAGATAGCCTACGGCTCCATCCATGCAAAGGGTTGCCTGTGTGTAACCCCTTAAGGACTGCCTCCCCTGAATAGAGTTTCAGAAATACCTGGGGGGTCTCTGTGCCCCCAGCCTACTCAGTGGCTTTCACCCATAACTGACTGGTGTGGGAGTCCAAAAGCCCAGCTCCGTGGCCTTGAGGTAGCACATACTCTAAGGTACGTCTTACACTCCAGGGCTCCCTGTGGGATGATCCTGTCTTGATTGCTTCTTCCCCTTCCTCAGTCTACTTCCTCTATTCCCTTCCTGGTCTCTGCTGAGGCACTTCCCCCAGTAAACCAGGTTCTGGCACACACAGATTCTTGGCTTAGGGCTGGCTCCTGGGAGAAGCCAGCCTAGGACCACTTCCTTTTCTCCTTACTCTTAACTCTAAAAGTGTCTCTCTGCCTAGAACTTGTGGAGCCCCAAAAGAGGGGGCTCCAACCTTGAAGTTCCTACAAAGCCAGGGCTTGCTTTGAGCTACTGGCCCCACCCTGAGCTACTTGGTTTTTTTGTGTGTGTGTGTGTGTGTTTTGTTTTTTTTTTAATTGGTGAGTGACTATTTTATTTTATTATTATTTTTTTGGCTGTGTTGGGTCTTCGTTTCTATGCGAGGGCTTTCTCTAGTTGCGGCAAGCGGGGGCCACTCTTCATCACGGTGCACGGGCCTCTCACTATCGCGGCCTCTCTTGTTGCGGAGCACAGGCTCCAGACGCACAGGCTCAGTAGTTGTGGCTCACGGGCCTAGTTGCTCCGCGGCATGTGGGATCTTCCCAGACCGGGGCTCGAACCCGTGTCCCCTGCACTGGCAGGCAGATTCTCAACCACTGCGCCACCAGGGAAGCCCGAGCTACTTGTTTTGTAAGCACTTTGGGGGCAGGAGGAGAAGCAGGATAGGTAGGCCTGGGGCTCGCAGTGGGTGAAGAAAGCAGCATTCAGAATCCTCCAAGGAAGAACATTGTGTCCCCAAGGTAAGATGCGTTCTAGTCAGGCCTGTGTCACTGGACACTTTTTCTCATGCACTGGGCAGTCTCAGAGCCTCAGGAACTTCTCCGCAAACAGGTTCAGCCTGCTCTGCCCCTCACTGACCTCAGGAAAGTTTGCTCAACTTCCTCCTTCAGCTCAGCCACAGCAGGGGGTCTGGGCTTCCAACTGCTTCTTCATTTGAAGTAAGAAGATTGCTGAGACTCAGCGGGACTCCTCGGCCCAGCCATCTGCCAGCTAAGGGTCCACCAACCTGCCAGGTTTCCAAAAGTTCAGTGGTCTCACATGGACTCTTTGGTGCTGGGAAGCACTTCTAAGTGATACTTGCTTCCCTGGCCACAAACAACACCTTTAATTCTTGTCCAACATCTTGCGTGTGTGTTTCAGAGGAGCAAATAACTCCTTGATCAAGACAGAGGCTGGGTGGGAGAGGGTGAATGAGTCAGGGTAAACTATTCTCAGTTTCTGGAACGGTAACATACAATTAACACACATACAACTTCCTCTGCCTTCTCAGGATTATGGAAATCCACCAAGGTCAGCCGTTCCTCTTTGCAACCCACAGTCACTAGGGGTCTGTTCAATGTCTGGAAATAAGAGATGCACAGTGAAGGTTTCTCAGACTCAACAAAGCTAACAAAGAGTAATAAAGCTAGCTCATTAAAAAACTGAGTAGGCAAGTCTACCTTTTCTCCGATTTAATAGAGGAATCTTGAGGGATAGAAGGGAGAGATTTGTGTCCTGCAGTCATCGAAAATGTTTCTGTTTTCTTGAGCATAATTAAAAATTCTGGCCTCCTTTTCTTTTGTGTGATGTGGCTTTGATAACTTCAGCCTTCATTTAATGACTGTAAATAGGGCTATTAAGCATAGAACAATGAGGCTATAATTATTACAGAAATAATATTAAATATATGCAAACAAAAATATATGAAAATGGATCCCACTAAATTCAGAATTGGTAATAAGTCAGTCTGGGATATAGTGTAGAAAAATCTTTCTTCATAGATAATGCAAGGGTATAACCAATATTACAGAGGGAGAATATTTAAAGTAGAACAGATGGATTTAGGCAGGCTTCTTATTGGCAAAGCTACAAGCTGCTTGCAGACAGATTAAAGCCATCTTAGGGAGGATGAGATCTGAGTTGCTTTTCAACAGCTAAGAGTTCTCTAAGTGAGTGAGAGTTAAAATCAGAACTAGACATCTCTAAGAAATAGTGATGGTTAAAATCGAGACAAGAATACACTCAAAATAGCTTGTTAGTAGTTTAAACTGGCATGTGTATCTATGAGTCTATCAACCATTACAAAGCACAGTTAACTCACCTACATATTTTATTTCACATAAATTAATGGAAAAAGAATGAATTATTCCACAAAGGATGTTGAAAAAAGGGGCTGTTTGGAAAAAATATGAAATTAGAGCTTTAACTGTTTCTGTATACACTCTAACATAAATTTAAGCCAGATTAAAAAGTTAAATTAGGGCTTCCCTGGTGGCGCAGTGGTTGAGAATCTGCCTGCCAATGCAGGGGACACGGGTTCGAGCCCTGGTCTGGGAAGATCCCACATGCCGCAGAGCGACTAGGCCCGTGAGCCACAATTACTGAGCCTGCGCGTCTGGAGCCTGTGCTCCGCAACAAGAGAGGCCACGATAGTGAGAGGCCCGCGCACCGCGATGAAGAGTGGCCCCCGCTCACTGCAACTAGAGAAAGCCCTCGCACAGAAACGAAGACCCAACACAGCCATAAATAAATAAATAAATAAAATTTAAAAAAAAAAAAGTTAAATTAAAAATAACCATTGAGAAAGACTAAAAGAAAATGAATTTTTGACTGTTATTAGAATATGTAAATATTTTGTAAATAAAAAATTGAAGAACTCATCCGTTTAAAGTATACACTGATGAAACTTTATAGGAAGCAATTTGGGTAATATGTCTTGAAGGTCTTTAAAACAATTTTTTTTTGACCTGTAAATCCACTCCCAGAAATCCATTATAAGAAAATAATCCAGGAAGTAGATAAAGTTTTTGTATAAATATGTCCATAGTAGTCTAACTTATAATAGCAAAAAAAAAAAAAAAAAAACAGAGAAAAGAAAAAGAAAATAGCATTAAATGTTCAGAAATAAGCCCAATAAATCATAACACATTTATATGCTGAAATACAGTATAGTCTTTTAAAATGGTATTTGAGAAACATTTAATGATTAATTGGAAAAATTTTCAAAATACAATTAAATAAAAGAAAAAACAAGAATATATATCAGTATGATCCTAAATTAAAGATAAATTTATTTTAGAGATACACAATATATATTGATGCTAAGTAGTTCACTGGTTCTCAGTCTTGCTGCAATTAGAATCCCCCAAACAGCTTTAATGTATCCTGCTGCCTGGATCCATTCTCAGAGATTCTCATTGAATTTTTCCGGGGTGTTTCCTGGGCACCTGGATTTTTTTAAAGCTCCCCAGGAGATTTTAATGTGCTCCCCCGCCCACCCCAGATTTGAGAACCTTTTTTTAAAAAATCCTCTTTACTAAGCACACTAGGAGAAAGCATTCGGCCTTCCAAAGCAAAAGAAATCCATCTGGTGGCTGCTACAGATTTCCTGGCGTAGTGTCCAAGGCAAAACTCACCTCTTTCTATTATTTCTATCATTAAGAAAAATTATCCAATACTTGGAAATAAGGCAAAAGGGTGGATACAAGTCTAAGGGACCCACCCAAGGATTACTTGATTCTCTTTGTTTGCCTTACTATTAACTTCTGATCAGGCTCCAGACCCTGTGAAGTTATCGGTTCATTAACTTGGAGATTTTTGTGTGCTAGAGATTTAAATGATTTCTGTCTAGTAGAAAAGTTACAGTTTTACTGCCCTGTAAAATATAAACGAGCTCTGTATCCAATTAGCAATCTCAATCCAGCATCGTTATATACAAATTATCTGTGAACCAGCTTTTTCATCTAATTGGTTCCCCCATTAATGAGTTAAATAAATCTTTGACACATGTTCACTCTATATTTTCATGAGAGTCATGTTTTTAACTTTTTGGAATTGTATATTGAAACTGTCCATGATTGAACACAGATACAATGATAGAAGCGAACATTGGAAACTCACATTGAGTGGGGATTTATCCAGCATGAACATCTTAGCACTTGGTCACAGGAAGCTTCCTTCCCTCTGATGGTCTCAGTACATGCAAAAAAAAAAAAAAAATTCCCAGGCCCTCCGCCCACAAGATTTAGTCCAAAGTGCCTTTTAAATCTACTCCATATTAATGTTAGTGAAGGCCAAATTGAGTAATTGAAGAAATCAAATTTATACACGGGTTACTTATAAGCAACTGGAGATTTGAGTAAATTCTCATTTTACAAATCACATCATTTGGAGCCCTTCTGCCTTTAGCTGAGATTCCTGATGCTTTGGCCAGACTTTTTTATCTTTTGTTCACCCTCTCTCTCTCAAATACTTAATGATCTGGAAAAAGCTAGAATGTAAGCTAGGAGCTTTGCTATTTAAAGAAACCCTGCAGTGAATTCATTTCTAAAGCAAGTAATTTTCTGTGAGTTTCTTAGCTTAACTGCCCAGTAGCTTGGTCCACGATGGGTGTGTTTTGGAGCGAGATTGTGTTTGAAGGTGCTGGCTGCTTCAAGGAGAGACAGAACTGTTATCTAAGGCCAAAAAAAAACAAAAAACAAAAAACACATTATCTCCATCAGAGGTGAAACTCATAAAGCCCAGGGCAAATGCCTGTGTTGTTTGATATGAGATTGTCAATGAATTTAAGAAATAATCATTAGGTTGGCATTTTTGGTTCTCACCTCCATGAAGCAGACTTTGCAAATGAATCAGCCCCTTCCTGGGAGCTTGCCCACTTGGGAAATATGTTCCTGGTTTCTACCCACAAAGGGTCCTTTAATACAGAGAAGCTGATGGTGCTGCGAATCAGCGAATCCCAATTGCCATGGCTGCAAAGACCCCACTCTTGCAAGGGGCCTGGCCTTGCAGCATCAACATCATAAATCCACCTTGACATCCTTTATAGAGCCGGAGACCTCAGGTTTGGAAAGGAATTTACATATCGCTTGATCCAGTGTCCCCTCTCTTAACTGAATCCGTTGACCATAGGCCACCAGCTTTTTCCTGAATATTTCCAAGAACAGGAACTCACTTCATCCAACGCGTCCAACTCAGACTTTGGACAGATGGCTCCAAGGTTCTTTACTGAGCCAAACTCTACTTTCCTATAACTTCCCCCCAGTGCTGATGGTTTTGTTCTTGGAGTCTGTTGCAAATTGTCTTCTCATAGTTTGATACCTCTCAGTAATTATTTCATAGATAGCCACAGCTTCTAGTAGTTAGAGTAGGTGATGCTTGTGGGTCTCTTCTCCCATGACTTTGAAACTAGATATTATGTTATAAGGAAAACAAGATTCAGGATGAAGTCTTCCCTTCATGCAAATATTTATTAGAAAGAAGACACAATCCTAGTTGGACAACCTGTTCTACCAGTACAATGCCCCAGCTTTCTGTTCTTTTTGACACTCCACTAAGAACCTTGCAGAAAAGGCTTAATTAGGGAAGTTGCAAAAATATTCTAGTAGGAGGATTCAGGTGACCTTATAGTCAGACCACATCAGTGATTCCCAAAGAGCGTTCTGTGAACCATCAGCAACAGTTATCACCTGAGAATTTCTTAGAAATGTAAATTATCAGACCCTGTTCCAGAATCACATACTGCATCAGCAAGCTGAGTTTTAGTAAGCTCTCCAGATGAGAATCAGTGGGCAAGACAATTCCCTAACCATAACAGAATCAAGGACCAAACTGCAGCCTTAAGCCAATGATGTAGGTCTGGACTGAGTGAGTACACACACACACACACACACACACACACCCTATTCATATTATGTGGGATGTTAGTGCCTACATTTCTAGCCAATTACACTATTTTGAACACTCAATTCACCAATTAAAAAGCATCCCTAACATCCATTATGTTAATTAGCAAACCTCCCAGTAGATCACAGATAAAGGACACTGAAACACTTGTAGTAGCTGTTTTAGGAAGGTGGGCCTCTGGGTTCACAAAGACAGTCATCATGCCTCTTCCTTGTGGTAACCATTAAGTCTTGTTCTGCTTTCTTTTCTCCCAGCTAAACATCCTCATACCTTCCTTTGTAATATGATGTCAAAGCCCTTGACCACCCTGTACTCCTCCCAACTTCAAGTTAACCACAAATTAATGAGTATGAATTTTGGTAGATATTGCTTGTTCTGTGGGCTCCCTGATTCCAGGATAAAGGTACTTATACACACATACACACACTCACACTCACACACACCCCAAATATTCTACATCCATGCTCTGGTTTTGCTCAAACTCAGAACCCCTTTTTGCCAAGCTTCTCTTGCCTATCTCTGACCTCTCTACATGGTTCAGACATGTGGAAATACAGACAAGAATGTGGGTGGGTGAGTGAATTCCCAAATATAACACATACGCACCCTTGATGGCTCTCCAAGTGAGCTGAAGAGGATGATGAAAAACGTTTGTTCCTTAAGATTTTAATAGTCATGTGTCTATTTTAATGTCTATTAAAGAAAACATAAAACTTCTGATTTTAGAGACATTATTACTTAGAACAAGGCTAAGTTTGAAAGGTGAGTCCATTAAAATCAATTTTTAAAAAAGATCAAGTTAATAACTTGGTGTGCATTTTTGCTTAAATTGTGAAGGCACAGGAAGCCTAGGGTTTTGGATAAACTATTCACAAGGATAATAGGTCTGTGATATGGAGGACCTGGCCTTGGGTGTCTTCACCATGAGTACCTTTCCTAGGAAAACAGAGATCATGGTAACCAGTATCATTTGCCTGTTAAGCTATTCGTCATGTCTCCAGGAGGAAGGCAAAATAACAGAAAATGCCAAAACTCAATTAGTTTAGCAATGCAAACACTACTGATTCTTTGATAAACCGCATATAGCTCACATGCCTCCTTTCAATTGAGGAAAGGAAACATCCTATGCCAAGACCAGTACCCACCAAAAAGACCTAAGCCAGAAGAAACTAGAGTTTGGGTTTTGTTAGTGGAGGGATGATATCATGGCAGATAAAAAGAGTGGTTGCCTCAAATCAACAGTTGGAAAAGAGCACAGGGCATATTGGCCTTAGTCATGCTGTTGTTCATACGTTCTGTAAACAGTCAATGTGCACAGACAAGACAGGTTCCTCCCTCCCGAGTTTTCTGATATTTCCTGTTTCAGTGATACTTTAAGATGAACCCTAGCTCTTGAGTTAAAAGAAGTGGGTTCCAGGTGATGACGCAGCCACCAACAAACTACTCCACCCTTGAGTTTCGCTTCCCTCTGTGAAGATGATGCTCCAATAACCCTCAAATCTAACCACTCTGTGATATTTTGGATGTGGAGTGTTCGAATCCAATGAAGTCCAGCCAGGACTTCCCATATTGTTTGGCAGGGCTGGGAACACATGGAGTTTTTGTTCTCCCCCAACCTTTCCTAATGCAGTGATTTGTTAATTCTTTCAGTACCTGATTTGCAATCATCTGTACCTGATAAAGTATAGCTCACAAGCCAATGGAAGTTGTCTTAGGTTGGGTTCTTGAGAAGCAGACCCTTAGACAAGTATTTGTGTGCAAGTGATTTATTAAGGAGGTGCTACCAGGAGAAACCAGAAAGGGAGAGGGAGGAAGAGGACAGTGAGGTGGAGAGGAAGCCAGGCAGTAGAGCGATGGCAGGCGAGGTCCTAGCTTTGGCATGACCTCGAGAGAACTTTCGGAGTGTCCACTGCATCTCATGGTGTGTCTCACCTGAAGGCAAAAAAATAAAATTAAATTAAAAAGCTGGGCTTCTGTACTCCTGGGCCAGCAGGTCACCAGCTATGGGTCTGCCCTGGAGACACCCAGGGACTTGCAGCTCTCAGTGGATCAGGTGAAGCAGCATTAAGGCAGTTTTACAAAGAGGGTCACATGCATGAGTCAGAGTAAAATATGCAGAAATTGGGGGATGACCACATGGAACCAAGCGAGGGAAATCCTGGGGATGCCAAGCAGAGCACCAACAGCATCTACAACTGAAAGCAAGTTATCAGCAGCCAGAACATACAGCGGCTTCCTTCTGTTGATTGGTCATGTGGCCACAAAAAGAATTCGTTTCGATGAGAAGGAGGGTTTTTCTGCCTGGTCTTGGATTCTATCTGTTCTTGCACTCCTGAGTGGAATCATTTTATTTAGGGCATTTTGTTTTTCATGTGGCCAAGTGTTAGTCTTACATGGATATCATTCTTCCCTCAGGAACCAAGCCAGGTACCTTGGGATACAAACATTTTCATCAGTTCTCTCTTAAGGCAAGATGGAGGAGGAGAACTGAAAGCAAAGGCTTCCAGCTCAAGCTCCTACAGCCACCCTTTAGAGGCAGCCATTCCCCTCCAGCTGCAAGCCAGATGTGGCTGCACTAACCCATAGCACTCAGTAAATATTGGTTAAATGGACGAACAGGTTACTGTGGTTGGCTTTGACTATGATCAGGGTAAATGAGATGAGGTTCAGTTCTGCCTTTCCCTCTCTTCTGGTCAGTGAGTCCTCTGTGCTTGGCTCCCAAGCAAACAATCAGGAACTGCTGCATAATACAAACCTCAGTGCTAAATAACCATTTGGCCACATTTGCAAAACAGACAAAGGAAACACTGGCATTTCTGAAAAGGGGAAATTTAGGCATAATCAGTGTTGGTTGTGGCTGGCTGCCCTGTTGCAATTAAGAGATGCCAAAGCTGGCTGCATTGAAATGCCAGGCCACCCCTGACCCAGGTCGGTAAAAAGCAAAAACCAAGCCAAAGCTGCCTGTCAGCCATGCTATCATTAATCCCAGAATAGCCCAGGGAAGGGGCTCACTGTGGAAGCTGGACTTACCTTATCAAAAGAAACCAGATCAAGACTGTATCTGTTTATATATCCAGATGTACAAACATAGAGTCCCATTTAGGAATGGGGTGGGGTGCAATGATTTAGAAAATAAATAAGCCAAGCTTGAAAAGAATTGGGCTCTAATGGTGGTCAGTGCCATCCCTCAGAAACACTAAGGGAGACAATGACAATTCTGTGAGCTGGTTGAAATATTTGTCACTTGAGATGGTTCTTAAGCAAAATTCTTTTATAGGGAATGCATTCATGGGTTTAACCCAGCACATACTACGCCATCAAATATTGAGAAGAACATGGTGGGGAGAAAAGAAGGCTGTCATCTCAGATCAAGATGGCCTCCTAAATGCTGGATAACCATGTACTTGTATTTCTAGATGGCTTCATCATAGGACTGTCAGCCCACTGGATACTTGCAAAGCCCTTTGGCCTTACGTGATGCTGCACATGGATTCTCCCATTCTGGGCACATAAGAAGGACCTGTGGTTTTGTCAAAAATGCAAATTCCAGCCCCACCTTCATAAATCTCTTTTCATTGGTGGTGTGACTGGGAATCTGTATTTTAATAAGCAGCTAAAAAGTTTTAGATGCAAGGAGACCTCAGACCACACTACCGAGAAGCCCTAAGTCACTTGAGACTTATCTGTGAACCACAGAATGGACATAAATTGTATGTAAGATAATAAATCAGTTCATTCACGAGCCACTTATTCTTCATATTTGAAAGATGCTCTTTTCATTCAACTAAGAAATTTATTAAAACCAGTAGTGAAAAGAGGACGTTGAATTTCATGCACATGAATGTTCAAAGTAGAGTCACAGGGGGCCAAGTCCAGTCCACGCTTTGAAGAACTTACACAACCATGAACACAGCAGATTTAAGAAATGGCCATTTTTAACCATAGAAGTGCCAACAGAACCTTGCTACCTGTTACCTGCTAAAATTATTCTTTGCTCAGGTCCTTAGTTTTAGCATTAAGACATGAACTTTAATTATCATCATTTTCAGAAGAAGAAGAAGAAGAATTTATCAGAACCATCCCTAGAGTCTCCAATATTCAAAATCCTCAACGTTTTCTCCCTTTTGAGCTCTAATGATCTTAAATAATGTCTTAGCCTTTACAGACTCTATTATTTGGGGAAGATGGAAAGTCTCCAGTGTGCTTTTTCTGATAAGCATCTCCCCTTTGCTTTCTGAATGAAATACTTAATCTCATGGAAATCAGCCAGTTTGTCCACCCTCCGAGTACAAGACTCCTCTGTTGTGAGACATTTAGAACCCATGACCCCATGGAGCTCTCAGCTTCTTGGGAAGCAAATGCTGCTGGAAGTCTGCAGGTCGTGTAGAAGGGGCAGAGTGAAGTAACAGCATGCAGTGCTGGGTGGAGGGACAGGCAGAGTCAGGCTCCCAAGGTGGGGCTCTCAGCCTCTTCCACTGCAGCTCTGTGATCTTGGTTGGTTATCAACTTGTACTTCATTCTTTTCGTTTAACATGGAGATAATGTGGTTTAGGGTAGCACTTCTCAAACTTCTGATGCTCGGTAATCTTGTGCAGTAGATGATCTGATTCAGTAGTTCTGGGGTGGAGCCTAAGATTCTGCATCTCTAACAACCTCCCAATTGAAGCTAATTCTGCTGGTCTGAGGACCACACTTGGAATAGCAAAGGTTTGGGGGATCCTATATAAACCCTCAAGTTTGTTTTTTTTTTTTCATAAATTTATTTATTTATTTATTTTTGGCTGTGTTGGGTCTTCGTTTCTGTGCGAGGGCTTTCTCTAGTTGCGGTGAGTGGGGGCCACTCTTCATTGCGGTTGCGCGGGCCTTTCACTGTCGCAGCCTCTCTTGTTGCGGAGCACAGGCTCCAGACGCGCAGGCTCAGTAGTTGTGGCTCACGGGCCTAGTTGCTCCGTGGCATGTGGGATCTTCCCAGACCAGGGCTCGAACCCGTGTCCCCTGCACTGGCAGGCAGATTCTCAACCACTGCGCCACCAGGGAAGCCCAACCCTCAAGTTTTATATAAAGTTCCTGGTTAGATTCCTATCACAGAGCAAGTTGTCAATAAATGACTATTACTATGCCTAATATATATATATATATATATACACACACACATATATGTGTATATATATATATATATATATATATATATATACACACACACATATATGTGGCCGTATTGGGTCTTCTTTCCTGCACATAGGCTTTCTCTAGTTGTGGCGAGCGGGGGCTACTCATCGTTGCGGTGCATGGGCTTTTCATTGTGGTGGCTTCTCTTGTTGTGGAGCATGGGCTCTAGGGGCGCAGCCTCAGTAGTTGTGGCGCATGGGCTTAGTTGCTCTACGGCACGTGGGATCTTCCCGGATCAGGGATCGAACCCGTGTCCCCTGTATTGGCAGGTGAATTCTTAACCACTGTGTCACCAGGGAAGTCCACACCTAATATTTTGACAAGAGTTATGTGACACAGAATGTTGGATAAGTGCAGCTGATTTATCTTAATCGAGAAAGGCTGCTTCAAACCTAGGCCTAATTCGGATAATTCACAATAAATGATGCTTCCGATGTGCTTGAGGAAACTTAGGGACTTGTCTCAGCAGCAGTAACTGTGCTCACCCTTCCCTTAGAATGAGCACTTTGTGATTGATTCCACTGTGCAGCCAGGGTTGGGGACCATCTGCCTAATCGATTTTGATCAATGAGTAATTCTGAGCAATCTTTAGGAAGCCTGGGTCTTAAAAAAGTGGTACAAATGAACTTATTTACAAAACAGAAATAGAGTCACAGATGTAGAAAAACTTATGGTTACCAGGGGGAAAAGGGGGTGGGGAGGGATAAATTGGGTGATTGGGATTGACGTATACATACTACCATATATAAAATAGATAACTAATAAGGACCCACTGTATAGCACAGGGAACTCTTCTCAGTACTCTGTAATGACCTATATGGGAAAAGAATCTTAAGAATGGATATATGTGTATGTATAACTGATTCACTTTGCTGTACAGCAGAAACTAACACAACATTTTAAATCAGTTATACTCAATAAAAATTAAAAAAAAAAAAGAATGAGCACTTTGAGTCTTACAGTTGCATTAACCTCAAGGAGAAATTTCACCAGTGAAAATAATAGCACTAGGCTCATCCTTGATCACATTCTTATACCATCACAGTTGGGGAAAGAGACCTTCCTCCAAACACATCCAAGAGCTGGCTCCTTCTACAGGTGAGGACGAAAGCCCAGAGAAAACAGGTGGCTGCCCCCTCTGTTAGATTCTGAGTCATGAGCCAAATGAGACCTCCCACAGTTTAGATGTGTGATACTGGTTTGTTCTTGTTGTTGTTGCTGTTTGGGTTTGTTTTGTGAAGATGAAAGGGATAGGCTAAGACATATACTGCAGTCCCTTGAGTTTGACCAGAATTGTGTAACGTAAATAAGATAATGAAATGGGGTATACAGGTACAATACTATTCTTTACTATTGATAAAAGTTACAATCCACCATGAATGTGTAGCCATTGGGGGTCTATTAGTATGACAACCTAGCTGCAGAATAGAAAAACAAAAAATGGGCTGAAATATAAGATGAAATTGATAAAACTATAGTTCCAATGGAGAATTTGAATACACAGAAATCAATAGATCAGATTGAGTAAGGATTTCAGAAAGTTTGAATAACACACCTTCCTTTCCAGCTCGATTTGATGTAGGTAGGTAGCTAGACAGAGTCAAATATGGAATAGAATTTCTTTTCAAACACAAATTAAACATTCTCAGAAATTGGTCATACGTTAGGGTGCAAAGGAAATCTCACCAGATTTCAAAAAGCAAAAATCATGTGGGTCCCCTTCACTGACCATAATGAAAATAAAATTAGAAATTACCAAAAAAAAACCCTTCTTATTTAAATTTTAAAACCATATTTTCAAATAACTCCTGAGTTATAGAAGAAATTAAAACTGAAATCTAAAACTACTTAGAAATAAATGCCAAAGACCATTCTATATGCCTAAACATGTAGGATAGGGCCACAGTAACACACAGAGGACAATTTATAGCAGCAAGTAGTCTACTGTACCAAAAATAAGAAAAAATGTAAAATGAATCTTTTGTCAATTCAAGAAGATAGAAAAAGAACAATATGATAACACATCTGAGGAAGAAAAGAGAAATAAAGTAAGAATAAATGCAAGGGAAAAAATAATTGGAAATTAACAACATAAGTAGGGATGATAAATAATATCAAAATTTGGAATATACTTGAGATGTACTTGTCAGGTTCCTTAAAAAATAAAAACAGAGTTACTATATGATCCAGCAATCCCACTCCTGGGCATATATCCAGAAAAGACAGAAACTCTAATTCAGAAAGATACCTGCACCCCAACATTCATAGCAGCAATATTTATAATAGCCAAGACATGAAAGCAGCCTAAATGTCCATCATCAGATGAATGGATAAAGATGTGGTGTGTATACACACACACAAACACACACACACACACACACACACACACACACAGTGGAATATTACTCAGCCATAAAAAAGAATGAAATAATGCCATTTGCAGCAACATGAATGGACCTAGAGATTATTATACTAAGTGAAATGTCAGGCAGAGAAAGACAAATATCCTATGATATCACTTATATGTGGGATCTTAAAAAAATGATACAAATGAACTTATTTACAAAACAGAAATAGATTCACAGACATAGAAAACAAATTAATGGTTACCAAAGGTGGAAGGGGGGTGAGGGATAAATTAGGAATTTGTGATTAACAGATACACACTACTATATATAAAGTAGATAAACAACAAGGACCCACTGTATAGCACAGGGAACTATATTCAATATCTTGTAATAACCTATAATGGAAAAGAATCTGAAAAAGAATATATGTGTATATATGTTCTGAATCACTTTGCTATACACTTGAAACCTTGTAAATCAACTATACATCAGTTAAAAAAGAGATGTACCTGTCAGACCACTACATTATTTTCCGGTATATAAATGAAACTAAAAATAAAATCACTTCCAGTTTTTAATTAAAAGACAAAATATCCACACAACTTGCTTTGAGAATAAATATGCTTTGAAAATATGTTTTTGAAAATGACCCAAACTCATGTTCTGAAATTTATCTGTGAGTCAGTAGAGAGTTGCCTCTAAGCCTGTTTCCTGATCTACAAAGTTGGGATACTAACAGGATGCATACCACGTGTCATTTAAGGTTTACATTAGTTATTATGTGAAAACAGCACCCTAGGAAGAGTAGCCCTCACTAAGTGTTAGTGTGATTTTATTAATAATTAAGGAGAGTTGTCAGACTTGGTTTATAAAGTCCCTGTGTTCTTCTTTGGGCTTTTTGAGCATAGTGAGTCTTCAATAAACTTCTGTTGAATTTGAAAGTATATCTCCACCAGAAAGCAGGCAGGGTCTACAGGAAGAGAGGGTTCTGTCCTACAGAAGCCTTGTTCAAATGGTTAGCAGTGTGGGGAGACACGAAGATGTAGGTTTCAGCTTTCTATGATAATTCAGCCGATGGGTATTGATGTATATAGGTTTGTTCTTTTAATTAAAGTGTGAAACAGGGAGAGAAATAGATGTTAGTTCAGGGCGTACTCTGCTTACACTTTTTCCATGACATTCCTGCCCTATGGCACTTGGACTAACAGCCGATGTTCCCAGCATAATAGCCATCCATGTCTCTGTCAACCTCGTATATCAAAGGCACACACCTAAATATGCACACTCACCTGCTCTTCCTGAGTCCTAACCCCATATCTGAGTTCAGACTCTACATCGAGAAAGCAGTCTTAGGCTAATTCATGTAAATAAGTAAGCCCCTTGATGTGGGAGAAAGGGTTTTCTCTGGAGCCCGTCCGCTGTGTGTCCAATGTGGGTCTCAAATAGACTTGGATACAGAATGAGAATGAGAGCTTTACAAATTACACCTGCCATCAAGGGATAACTGCAGACAACCCACTTTGTACCGCATACCTTGACAGCGACAGATCTTCAGACGTCTCTGTCTCTGATGCAGATGGCCCGGTACTGATGCTGAGTCTAGGAACCTTGGTCAGCTGGTCATGAAAATTAGGCATCTTTATGAGAGCTGTATAGTCATCCCAGATTAATCACATGGATTAAATCTGACTTGTAGTCCTAAATCTCTGTCCATCAAAGGCAAATTCACTTTTATATTGTACTCCGTGCATCATTTCTTGTTTTAAAATATGGTCCAGGAAACACAAACCCTATCACAGGAAACTCCAGGCAAAGGGAATTCTACAAACAACTACAGAGAGAAAAACACACGGCACCCTGTATCTGTCTATAGCAAATATACAGTGCCCTGTGGACAGGAAATGCTTTAAGAATTTCTGTTTAACTTTATGTAGCCCAGGGATCAGCAACTGTTCAGGACCAGAGGGTAAATATTTTCAGCTTTGAGGGCCACGTGGCCCTCAAAGAGCACCTGCTCAGCTCTGCCATTGTGACCTGAAAGGACCACGGATAAGAGGGAAGTGAATGCGTGTGGGAGTGCTTCAATAAAGCTTTACTTATGGACCCTGACACTTGAATTTTATACACTTTTCACATGTACAAAATATTTTTCTTCTTTGAGTCTTTTTCACCATCTTCACATGTAAAAGCCATCTTTGCTTACAGCCAGTACAAAAACAGGCAGTGATCTGGATTTGGCCATAATTCCCTGCAGCCCTTGTTGAGCCCACTGTTTCCCCCAACCTAATAACTGCAGGACCTTGCCCCACCTCACCTGGTGACACTTATTAACATTCCAGGGGAGCGTTCTATAGATAGCGCTACTCAAATTACAGTCTGTGGACCAACAACATCAGCATCGCCTTGGGACTTGTTAGAAACGCAGAATCTGGGACCCCATCTCAGACCAACTGACTCAGAATCTCTGAGAGTGAGACCTAGCAATTTGTTTCAACAAGGTTTCTGGTGATTCTGAAGCCACTGAGGTTTTAGAAGCACTGCCATGGACCAAACCTGGAAAATTACAGTCTTGGAAACATCGGATGCTACCTAGGGCTGTCAGAACAATCCATTCATTCATTCAACAAGTCAATTCACATGAATTGAACACCTACTAGGGGCCAGTTGCTAAACACTGGTGATTTGAGCTAATTAATAGATACTGTTGGGCCTTTAATGGACTGGGAGAGTCTTACATCAGAGCCCCAGGGAATAGATTTGAGTGGTTCTGCTTCTAATTTCCTCACTTAACAATCAGGCTTTGCTGGCTGGGGCCACACTACCAGCTCAGGCAACACACAGGATGGAGGTTATGTGCTAATGTAAGTGAAGTGTTGCATGTCACCTAGATAATAAATGCCATTTCACTTTCAGCTACTGAAATTACTGCTAATCACCATCAGTATGCTTCTTCAAGTGCTGTCTCTTAGAATTCTAATATGCATGGGTTTGGAGTTTGTAGGGGCAGTTTATCTAACACCAGCAATAAACATCCCAACAGAAGATTTCAAGGTGCATTCCATGTCTTTGCTCCCCCCATTCTTCTTAGGAGAGTGGACATTACTTTTTCGACTTTGAAATGCCGTGCATTTGAGGTTTGTCAGATTCCTCGCTCTGCCCTTCCAATCACAGACATACCCCTACCCTTTAGAGCAGGACAAGGGGTGGGAGCTCCCCGGGGGAACCGTGAAAGTGATGAAAACAAGGCTTCTACCGCATGACTTCACTGTCACTGCACCAACTGCCCATCAACCAGTTCCTTATAGGTGAACATCAGCTTGAACATAGGGGGCCCTACAGCTGTTCTTCAAGTGATGAGAATAGCAACTTTGAGAGGAGATTGCCAAGGAAACACATGAGACCTGTGTGTGTGTGTGTGTGTGTAATTGAGAGAGAGAGAGGGCACATCCATCAGCAAACAGACGTAGAGAAGTGGGAAATAGCAACAGCACTACAGGTCTGAAAGCACAAAGACCTCTATCTTCTAACAAACTGGCCTATTAAAAGGAAAGGTCACTTGCTGGCTTAGACTGAAGGAAGAAGTTCTGCCAAGGAACCCAGCAGCAAAATACGAAGATGGAGAACAGGGTGAGAAGGCGCTCTTGTTTGTCTCCACCTGGAAATCCTTTGAGAGGTGCTGCTTGGAGACTGGAGATTCAGGCACTCGGCTGGTTTCCCTGTTTTCAGGCTTCCATGGGTGATCAGCACTGCAGCAACATGCCTCTTGCCCAGCCATCAGTCAATGAAAGCTAATTAACAAACGCTGGATTTGTTTCACTCTTAGCAAAGGGTACAGGCTTATCCTGAATGAGCAAGCTTTCTGAATATTAAGCTCCCACATCCTTACAAACAAGGTTGATCAGAATTTTCTATAATATATGCCCCTCAACAAGCCAATGAGTCTGGTATTATTTACGCTGTTGAGAAAGCTGGGGCTCAGAGACAGTGATAAACTTGTCCAGAGTCACCCAGCAACTGAGTGCCAGAACCAGCAGTCCAACTAGGTCTTTCTGATATCAAAGCTACGACCCACAATCTACTCAGCATTTCTGGTCCACCGTTTTATCCTGGAGGGCAGATCCTAGTCACTCAAAGGAATATAGGAATTTTGTTTCTGCTCATCTCAAGGTTTAGGAATGAGTTGGTATAAATTCCTCCCAAATTCTGTTTCCTAGATCCCTATTTCTAAAATGGAGACTTGTGTTTAAGTAAAATGCAAAGCATTTAAAACTCTACATCATATCATGAGTACATATTCTGGTGGCCAGAATGGAGGAGGTGGGTAGGGAAAGAAAGGGGCTGATTGGCTCTGGAGGGAGCCTAGTCTGGTTATCTGTAATTTGCACCAAACGGGATTTCAAGAGAGCAGCCAGAAAAATGCACAGGTCACATTTCAGGACCAAGGGCCCATCCTTCTTTGGAAAAATTCCTATGCACACCCACATAAGCCCTCTTGGCAACCTCTGATAACAACTGAAAGAGACGAAAGATTTTCTGTCTTTTGCTTCTACATGTCCCTAAATACAATGGAATACTACTCAACAGCAAGAAGAAATGCACTATTAGTACATGCTACAACGTGAATGAATCTCAAAATGATTATGCTAAGTGAAAGAAGCCAGAAAAAAATAATCCATACTGTATCTTTCCATTTATATAAAATTCTAGGAAATGCAAACTAATTTATAGTGACAGAAAACAGATAAGCAGTTGTCTGGGCACGGGGCTACAGTGAGATGGGATGCGTGGGTGGGTAGGATTATAAAAGGCATGAGGAAACTTCTGGGGGTGATGGATATGTTTATTTTCTTAATTGTGGTCATGGTTTCCTGGGAGGATGCATCTGTCAAAACTTCTCATTGTATACTTCAAAGATATGGGATTTATTGTATGCCAATTATACCTCAATAAAGCTGTTAAAAAATAAAATAGAAATAAATAAGTGGGAGGTTAAAGGTATTCTAACCCGGAACCACATCCTTCCCTACTGACATTTCAAACTTGAGTGGTGTGTGTCTTAAAAAATATTTCATAGGCAGACAGGTATCCACCTCCATTGTAAAGTAGGCAGATAAGCATTCATGGTGACTTTTGGAGAAAAAGCATAGTTCTGCGGACTCTTGTCTGGGTATGGCTTCCAGCTCAGAAGATGAGTCACGGAGACAGAGTAGGGACAATTGAGACCTTCCCCTAGCTGAGCACACCTGCCTGTACACATGTAAGCTCTCACATGTTCAAATCTGCTTCTTTCCAGGTTCCGTGGCCAAACCCATCACTGACGCCCCAGCCCAGGCACCCCGCCAACCCCCACCCCTACCATGGCTGAAGACGCGGACATGCGCAATGAGCTGGAGGAGATGCAGCGAAGGGCTGACCAGCTGGCTGATGAGGTGAGGGATGGAGACCTGGGAAGGGAGCAAAAGATGCAGAGCTGGGTAGTTTGTCTTATTCAGGTTGAGGTGGGAAAAGGGCTTCTTCTCATGTCTCAGAAAAAAAAAAAACAACAGGAGGAGTATGACTTTGATTTCCTATATATCTAAGGGCTCTGCACACAGGAATGGGTTGGTTATAAAACTTGCATGCAGATCAGTGGCTGAGCCCAAACTTCCAACTTCTAGAAATCTAAAGAAGTCAAGATTCTCTAAGAAAAGCACTGTCTTTGGGTGTCTTACAGCTAGTGTTGTGCCAGAGTTGGCTGAATCCTGAGAGCTGGTTGTTACATTGTCCAGAACTTTGCAAGGTGGTATTAAAATTGAATTCTATAAACTGACAATTAAATAGATTATATTAAAATCAAAGGTAATAAATACTCAGATCTCATCACGTCCTAATGATTTTACTACTATCTATGCTTTCAAAGTTCTTGGCATGTGTTGTATCTGTAGTGTGACGATACCGTCTAGTGGCGTGTTACCATGAACCTTCACAATTTCACCTTCAGTGACACCATAGTGTAGTTAGAAATCAGAGAGGGAAAAAGTATTTACACCACGGAATTTGCAAACACTACAAATCAGGGCTTGACCTATTGTTCTGTTGATCCTCTAGACTTAAGAAAGTGGAAAAATGTTAATAATGCAGATTAAACTTAAAAGTATGAACATCCACAGCCATTACACTATAAGCAACACAAAAAAGAATTGAGAAAATCTTCCAGCATTTGAAAACTATGATTCTCTTCAGCAGAGAAGCCACTTGCATCATTGACAAATGAATAAAGTTCCAAAACATGTCTTCATTCTTTCACTTGCCTTTTATTCATTCACGTAAATGAAAATATCAACCAGCGTTCATGCCAGAGCTGCACTTGTTTTATGCGTGCTTAGCCGTGGACACGAGAGTTCAGCAAAAATCAACAAAAGCTTTCTGTGAAAATCAATTGGCTATACAGAATTTGCAATAAAGTGTTGCGTATTTTATTATTATTTGTAAATTTTATGGTAGTCATCCTTTATATCATTAAAATAATACACACACACAGACACACACACGCATTTTTTTTCTGTAGAGCCCATTGTTAACATTTACCAGCATACCTCTGCTTACAGCCATTCTATTTCAAAAAGCAGCCTGCTGATGGTGCTTCCAGGAAAGTGAACACGCTTCATGTTCCTGCAAACTCTTGTCCAAAATAAGTTTGTCATTGAAAAGCACAGCTTTTGAGAAATTACACTGGTTGCTGGATTCTAGTAATTTAAAAGGAACTTAGAAAAAAGTGACCACACTGTGGCCAAGGGGCCAGCGCTGAATTCAGTTTTTCTTATCTAAGGATGAAGATAATTATTATAGCTGTCTCCTATAGACTAGTTGTTTCAAACACGCTTGATTTTTTTTCCACCCTAGGGCAACAACTTAATTTGTACTGATAAGAACTTCCAATTGTGTTTCTAGGAGCTTTATAAGAAAATCGATGTTAGATTCATCTCAATTCATGACAAATGATATTTGCCTTTAAAATTCAATATCCCTGGTCCAGGGAGGCCAAATTAGTCCTCTGAGTATTCGAGATAATTTTTCATGCCTCCTGCACATGCAAAATTACCTTTTCGAGCTTACTTTGTCTTTGATATCAAGATCAACTTCGTCTGGTTTTGATTTTATGACAATCAGCTTTAATGGAATTGCTTTAGGGAATCTTATTATGTAGAAAGCCTGATAGGAAAGAGATTGAAATTGTGGTTCAGTTACAAACTTCAGAGAACATGTGATAACAACCCTTTATGTTTCCCAAGTGAAGAAAGTTTTTCTGATATTCCAAGAACTCTGGATCCTGCACTCATAATATTTATGTTTTTTATCTTAGTCACTGGAAAGCACCCGTCGTATGCTACAACTGGTTGAAGAGGTAAGCAGTGACTATATTTTAAGATGAACTAATCCCTTTGGCTGACATATTCTTTGCCTAGACCCTTTGCCTTTCCCTAGACCACCATCCCATTGATTCCAGTGTGAATGTAGCTACCAGAAAGCCACATAATGAGAGAGATGCTATATTTAAGTTGCCAGGTAGCCATCAAAGTATTCACTCTCCCTCCAGCCCAGCCCATCTTCCTAGTCTGGGAAGCAGAGGAGGGTGGTATTTCCAAGTAAATAAATGCTCCCAAGAAATCACAAAAACAAATCAGAGTGATTTTTTAATATACGAAAGAATTATCTACATAAAATCCTCATTTGTACTGATTTTGATGCCTCTAAATTACATCTAATCTTGGCCTTCTGTTTTAAATTTAGCCACATATCACTTTAAAAAATATGTACCCATAGAGGCATAATTTTCAGAAATTGTTACATTTATAGTCAGGCACTAAAATTCATGAAATAATAGGAAAATCCTTTAATAAAGGGAAACATCAAGTCTAGTCATGTAAATATAGAAGCTCTTTTATATTCCTGACTCTGGATTTAACATCCATTTGCAAGGCATGGTTAATGAATCCGTGACTATTTTTAAATGGGTGAAATAGGGCAGACAGCAATAATGGAATCAAAAGGGCATTTGCAATAAACCTCATTTATTCCAATTTGGGAGAGCGGCAGTCAACCAGGAAGAATAAATGGATTAATTGAACTTGTCCGTTGGGAGAGATGAAGTGGAAAAAGAATGGGATGAGCTATATTTATCTTAACTGAATAAAACAAGTCTAATCGTTTTTATTCAGTGAGATGCTGTTTTATCTATGCTTTGAAAATGCTTATCAATGTATAAATTCATGTGTGCTTATCATCTTTAGAGATCTTGGGGGTTTTCTAGCAGAATGATCAAATAAGCCTACTTGCCTCATGCTACTGTAAATTGCTTTTGCAATGACATGAAAGGAGAAAAGGGTCAATTTTCTTTTTTTTTTTTGAAAAGGGTCAATTTTATAAGGCTAAAAGGAAGGGCAGCCACCTCTCACACTATGGAAGCCAACATTTTCCCTTACTTCTGCAGCTTCAGCTTCTCAGCTAAGAATGGAATACAGCTAAATGTGAATTGCCACAGGAGGGGGAGGAGAAGGTGGCAACCAAGAGCTCAGAGGACCCCTGGGAAGGGTAGGAGGTCCACTGAAGGCGATCTATTATCATGAAAAATGACAGTTTGAGCCTGCAGCGTAGCACAAATTAGCCCCCACAGGAGGTGGGCCAGCAAGGGGCCCTCGGCAGCACAGGAAAGCAACCTTCTCTCTCTTAATGAAGAGAAATGTTTTCTTTGCGCTGTCCTGGGAACACCACTCAAGCGGAAGTACTTGAGGACCAAAAAGGAGGCAGATATTCTAAATCTAATAGTGTCGGTGAGGCTTTCAGAATCCACATGTTGCCCCTCATCTTGTCATGAGAACAAGTAAAAGAAACAAATCTGAGTAACACCCACACATGAGCTCTCACCGTGACAGGAAGGAAGGGAGCCCAGAAGTCAGCTGACATCATTATCTTGATGCGTGTTTATGACCTTCAACCATGGCCTCCAAGCTCATATTTCATTTTCATTTGTGTGTGTACACATGTGAAGGGAATGTCTAAACTACAACATCTATCACCAGTTTGCCCACCTGTGCAATGTTGAAACTGCCTAGAACACGGAAAGTGGTGGAGGAATGCATCCAACACACTTTTCCCAACTAGCCCCTCCCCCATCAGAGTCTTTGGGCCGCAGAGACTTCTTTTTCTGTGTCTTCTTAAATTGCAGGCAGTGTTGGCCAGTCTTGGAAAAGGAGTGTCTGCTCTAATTTATTCTGGGAAAAAAAAATCTCAAAAGCTCTATTAATTGAAGTAGGATTCTCAAATATTACATTTTTGGTTTTCCTAAAGTGTTTCTCGATCAAGCATGAAGTTGCATCTTAGAACAGGGGGTGAAACAGATAGATGCTGTCTCCTGCCTCTAATAAATGAGAGGAGGCTATTAGACTTTCCATCCTTAGGAAATTATGAGCAAGGCATTATTAGACTAGATTGATTGCTCTTACATCCTCCTGGGTTATCTTATATTGATGGTCAAACATCCCTTACGTCTAGGGCATTGTCCAGTCAGATGATATTCTGCTTTTCAATCAAGAAGGAAATTCTCTTTAAAGAGAATCAGCATTAAATATTCATCAAGGGCAGAAATCATTTGGAAAATCTGAGCATTGAAATACCAGGATCTTGCCCATGATCCCAAAGTCCATCAGTGCCATATAATTTGACTTGAGCTAAATGCTTATTGAAATTCAGTCTCAAAGACAGGAAAGGTTACTCAACTTGTGAAGTTTCCCTGAGGTAAACAATCCCACTTTCAGTGGAATATAGGACTTTGTGCCATCCCTCATGGACTTTACGGTGTAACAGAGTGGAAGGCATGGAAGCTTGGTTTTTAATAGAAGCCATCATCAGTGTATCAAGGACAATGTAAAGTTACACAGAGATCAGTAGAGAAAGTTCAGAAAAGCTGAATACCATACACACGTAAAAAGATTAGAAATCACAGAGAACTTGGTTCCCAGCCTGGGGCTGGGAACTGGCTTTTTTTTTTTTTTTAATATTTATTTATTTATGGCTGTGTTGGGTCTTTGTTTCTGTGCGAGGGCTTTCTCTAGTTGCGGCAAGTGGGGGCCACTCTTCACCGCGGTGCGCGGGCCTCTCACTATCGTGGCCTCTCTTGTTGCGGAGCACAGGCTCTAGACGCGCAGGCTCAGTAATTGTGGCTCACGGACCTAGTTGCTCCGCGGCACGTGGGATCTTCCCAGACCAGGGCTCGAACCCGTGTCCCCTGCATCGGCAGGCAGGTTCTCAACCACTGCGCCACCAGGGAAGCCCGGAACTGGCTCTTTTGATGGATGCATTTCAGCAAATATTTATGGAATGCCTGACGCTGGAGGTGGAAGATCAAAATTGATATCATGTAGAAAAACAGATATGAAAATAGCTCTCCAAATTCAAGGCCACACCTGCCTCAGGAGCACAGAGGAGCGGACAATGAATTCTAGAGGGAGAATTATGAATACTATTTGATTCCAGACAAAAAAGTTAACTCTGCTAATACTAACTGCAGGAAATGAGGTCTACACGTTAATGCCTTGGGCTATGGAACAAAGCCAGAAAAAGCCACGCTGCCCTAGGGCAGGCTGATTCAAAAGCCCCACAAAGAGCTTTTGTGCAATGGTGGTTACTGAGGGCTCCCCAACATTTATGGGTGTTTCAGCATCTTTTCTTTTCATTCCAACTTATCTTTCAAAACACGTTGGCCACAAGAAGAAAATAAGTATTCTAAAGCTATGTCTTTGTTATGCCAGACTTTCTACTAAAGGTGGAAAATTCAGGCTGAGCAGCTGTTTTCAGGTAGACAGTTGTAGGGGTCTTTTGGAACTCTCGCGGTTAAGAGACTGTCTGGACTGGCCTAGTTTTAGCTCAGGTGTACTGGACTTTGGGAAAAGCATTTCAGGATGACAAAAGACTTTAAAATGTTCTATAAACATGGTCTTAGATCATCAGCAAGAAAAAAAAATAAGAATAGAGAAATAAAAAGTAAAAAGAAAGAAATGAAAAAGAAATCAGGGACTTCCCTGGTGGTCCAGTGGTTAAGAATCCGCCTTCCAATGCAGGGGACGCGGGTTCGATCGCTGGTTGGGGAACTAAGATGCCTCATGCCACGGGGCAACTAAGCCCACGTGCCGCAGCTACAGTGCCTATGCACTCTGGAGCCCACACACCACAACTAGAGAGCCTGAGTGCTGCAAATAGAGAGAAGCCCATGTGCCACAATAAAGAGCCCAAGCCCGCATGCTGCGACGCAGATCCCACACGCCACAACTAAGACCCAGTGCAGCAAAATAAGTAAATAAATAAATATTTTTTAAAAAATCACTGATGTCTCCAGCTCCCCCTGTTCACAGTTAGATAAGTTTCCCAGGGATCTTGAACAGGAACCAGGAATTGAGCTAAGACGAAAATAGAACCACCTCCTCTCCCTCCTAGCTATTAAAACATAATACTCATTAAGGAATCAGAGAAAGTAATATTCTGCCTCCCCCAAGATATCGTCCCATCCCTGTCATTCTCTCTTGCTGTCCTAGTTCCTCCAAAGGACCACCCAGTTGTTTTGATAAAAGTTGTCAGCAAAAAGTGGAGCCAAATATAAGTTCTACTATTTATTGAGAACCTACTATATGCAAGCGACTGTGCTCAGAGTGTATTATCTACTTTAATCTCTGCAGTCACTTTTTCTACTGCTTTGCTCTCCATTTTGCCAAGGAGGAAATTGAAGTCCACAGTGGTTAAGGAACTTGCTTGAGACACACAGCCACAAAAGACAGAGATGAAATTCAAACTCAGATCTACCTGATTCCAGAGTGTGAATTCTTACAGCATTTCCTTCCACCAGCAACTCCCACAATATTTTAAAAAATTTTTGAGAATTCCACAAAAAGCAAAAAGATCTAAGAAAACAAACATAGCAGCTCATCCTAAACTGACAGATTCCACACAAATGAAATCCTTTATCTCAGTTTTTGAATCACGGCTTCCAGTGGAGTTAAACCTGTAGAAGCTTTTAGGTTCTGTAGCTTATCTTGTCTTTATAAATCTTGGGAAGTGAGGGAGCTGTTTCTGTCCCCATCTGACAGCTGGGAAAGCTGAGACACAGAACAGGTGACTCTAGAGAAATAGAACTGTAAAGATAAGTCTAGAATTCAGAATTACTGACTCCCAGATGCCAGCTCTGTTCACTTGACCAAACTGTTTATCATTCTGTGAAGCACAGTTTAGAAGCCAGGCATTTGTCTGGCCCTTACCTTAGTGCCTGGGGCAGAGTGGAAGCTCAATAACCATTTAGTGAATGAATGAATGAATGAATGAACTAATGAACAAGTGAATGAACCAACCTAGCAACTACCCAATCTTATTTAGCATCTCTATCCTTATCTTAAATATGGGAAAGCATCCTGAAAGGTCAAGTGACTCTTCCCCAGTCTCAAGACTATTAACTGGCTGAGCTAAGAGCATAATCCAGCATTCCTGACTCTCTGACCTGTGCTCACTGCTTCTGTTCTCCCAAATTGGGGCAAACTCTTGGTGGTTCTGTGAATCATTCCAGCACTGAAACATTTAGCACCAAATTGAACAAAGAGGAAATTATACTTTATTTTATTTATTATATTAAATAAATGGGTAGAGCAGAAAGGGTCAACAGATGAGAGCTGAACTGACTAAACTGAAGTCACTCACCTGTTTCCCACCCTCCATCCCAAATAGAATGGAACAGAGATATCATGCATGGCCTTGAGTTGGTTTCTTAGAGAAGAAGGTGCTCTCTGAGATGATTCCGTCCTCACTGGAACTTGCATTGTCACATCCATATGCCTGAATGAGCCATCTGCTTTTTACAATTTCCTCTCATAAACAATGGCTAAAATTTGCAGAAAAGGGGCACAGAAATTGTTAAAATACAGGCTAGTGTAGACAAATGTCCATTTATAACACATTGAAGAACAAGATTTTGAAATGTCTTCTGGGGTCTAGAATTTTGCTGCTCAGTGTATGACCCTGCACCAGCCAGCATCGACAATCTTGTTCAAAATGAAAAATCTCAGGCTCTACCCCAGTCCTACTGAATCAGGATCTATATTTTAACAAGATGTTTTCTATGCAGGGGATTCATGTGCACATTAAAGTTTGAGCAATGGTCTAGAAACTTCTGGTGGTAGTCTGTAATGATGATATTTTAGTTTGCCCAGATATCCTGCTATAGATACATTTTGTGAAGATATTTATTTTATTAACCCTGGTGTAAGGCTAACTATAGGCCAGGCACCGATCTAACATGTGCCGCCTATTAATTCATTGAATTTGCATAAGAACTCAATGAGGTCTGAACTATTATGATTGCTGTATTACAAATGAGAGAACTGAGGCACAGAGTAATTAAGACATTTGCCCGAGGTCCTGCAGCCAGGAAAGAAAATCACCAAGATTCCAAGGCAGAGTCTAGCTCTAGAATCTGTGCTGTCAATGACTCCTGAAGTCATCCTGAGCCATCACTCTCCAAACTACATCCTGACTTTGCAACTAAAACTTATCAAAATGTGTTCAACCACTAATTTGAAAAGATACTTGCACCCCAGTGTTCATAGCAGCATTATTTACAATTGCAAGGTATGGAAATGACCTAAGTGTCCATCAACAGATGAATAAATAAAGAAGCTGTGGTATATATATACAATGGAATACTATTCAACCCATAAAAAACAATGAAATTTGGCCATTTGCAGCAACATGGATGGACTTGAAGGGTATTATATCAAATGAAATAAGTCAGACAGAGAAAGACAAATACTGTATGATATCACTTATCTGTGGAATCTAAAAAACACAACAAACTAGTGACTAAAACAGAAAAGAAGCAGACTTACAGATATAGAGAACAAACTAGTTGTTACCAGTGGGGAGAGGGAAGGGGGAAGGGGCCATAGAGGTGTAGGTGTAAAAAAGGGGTTCTTATGTGATTACACGAAATCATGTATGTGAAAGTTTTGAAAATTATAAAGCACTATAGAACTTAAAGAATCTTTCATTCAACTTTTTTAAAAAAAGCAAAATAGGCTTTTCTGTCTGGGTGAGTTAACTGCACACGTTCTCTGAAATGGTGAGTTTATAAAAGCTCACAGAAATAATTTTCAGTGTTTTATTTTATTTTTTAAAAGCACTATTGGAATTAAATTGTTGAAATACTGTTAAAAAAAACAAAACAAAACACTTTTGTTGACCTCCACTAATATCTCTCTCTTAGGTTAATGTAAGTCAGTCGAAAATAAATGGGGCCATGAGAGATGTATTTTAGAATTTATTCTAGGTACCACCATGAGCTTTTCTTGAAAAAACAATTAATCCAAACTGTAAGCACTGCCATTTAATACCTATTAATAATCACCCTATAAAACGGAAGGTCTTAACTAGTTAGAATTCCAGGAAATGATGATTATGAGCAATGCAAATATCTCTGCTCCTTTTTTCCCACCCACCAACTCCCACTACCCTCCACCAAATAGTTCAGGGCTGTTTGGTTTATTTAGATCATAAGGGGTGAACAAAAAAACTGCAGTAAAACTTGTGGATGAATTATTTTCTCACACCATATTATTGTGCAGAATTTCAGATATCATTAGAAAAAGCCCTTATTTCTCATCTGTCATTCCCTTTTCTAAATCTTGCAGAATTTCTCTCCATAGAGAAAGAAATGGAAGATTGAATTTCCTTTTGAGCTATGTTTCTCAACCTTTGTGAAGCTGTCATCTTTTTTGATAAACCTAAAAATCTCACCTCCACCCCCAAGATTCTTACACATCTTTTCAGTGGAGTACCCCTCCCCAATTCACCTATGGAAACTTTCTGATCTATCGTGCCAGAGAAGATTTAGTCTCGAAGATTTTGAAAGATTTGTTTTCTGTGGTTGGTGTTACAAAAACTATAGGCATTTTTATTTTCCAGATATAAAATCTCACTATAATATTAAGTATGTGTATTTCAAGTCCATGCCAAGCCCCATCCCGAGCCCCACCCCATGGAGACTGAGCTACATCCCCCTCTTCTATCTGAGAATCACTGATGAAGCAAGTCCACAGGTGACCCACCTCTCTGAGTTCCTCCCCAGCCCCTAATACTCTTTGCCATATTTCCTCCCTCTTTTTCCTTTGGTCCTTCTTCATTTTCCATTTCTAGGGCTAATTGTCCCCTTACTGATTTCTCTTTCTCTCTTTTCTCTCTCTAACTCTTTTTCCACTTTGCTACCATTATTGGAATGTAGAGTAAAGATGCTGGTATCAGGACTTTGGTTATGTTGGATGAACAAGGAGGTAAGTTCAGATTTCTTCAGTAAGAACAATTCCTCATCTGAATAAAGTCCATTAAAAAATGATTTGTGCATCTACAGGTGGTCATTGATGTGTGTTATGCACATATATGTGTGTAAGAGTTCTACAGTTTTTATCTTGCTTTTTTTCTCCTTTTTCTGTTGAAAAGATTGGTAAATGTATGGAAATGTTGAGATCTTCACGGTTGAATAAATGGTACTACGCTCCCTGTTATATGTGTTGGGGTAATAGAATTTTGAAGGCAGAAGTCATTTGTTTGAATTTTTAATGATAAGATTTTGGAGAGTTTCAGAATTCTCCTCCTCATCCCCAATCTTTCCCATAAATATGATGTGATAATTCCTAAATAGAATGAGAGAATAGTATACCATATTGTCCATTTCTTTTGACCATCCTAATTCAGCATCTGGCAATATTGATTTCCAAGTCATTATGGGAATTCCTTGAATAACTGGAAGCTGTTTTTAACAGGACATAAGCTGAGGGAAATCATTGTAAAATGGAAAATTGAACCACTTAAAATATTTGAACTTTTTCTTTTAATTATTACAGAAATACTAGAAGCAGTGAACATCAGAGTACCAACATTTTAGTATAGCATATTTAGTCTACAGTGGAACCTAGAAGGGTAATACCAAATTTTTTTTCTTTGAGTTATACATACTGTCATACAGCTATGCTTTATTTAATTCTAGCCACAAGTTAGTTACCCGATTCTATTCTGAATTCTTATCATAATAATCAGATTTAGCAGAATTTTTTCTCTTTATGTATGTCTTATGAAGACATTAGAAAACTCTTAGCAATCACAAGAAATTTTTTGTCAAAGATAAAAATATAAAATTTTTTACAACATGGAACACCATAAACAAACTCCAAGAATAAACCTCAAACTGTGTGTGGGGGGAGGGGGGGCGGGAAACTGCCTTACAGATAACAGACATAAGGCATTTCCCTAAAATACAGAGAGATCTTGCATTTATCAAAGAAAAGGACAACAACATACAAGAAAAAATGGATGTAATATGTAAATCATCAGTTTACAAGTAGACAAATGAAACCATGCTTCACCCAACAACAGTAATGAGATGCCACTCTTTAGCAGATTGGCACAACTTTTTTTAATTGATAATAATCAATGCTGTGACTATGTTGGGAAAACAGAAACCCTCAATCTACAGATGGGCACTGTTGATCGGTACAAAGTTTAAGAGTATTTTGATAATATCTCCAAATTTTGATGTGCACCCATCTTTGACCAAGATATTCCACTCATAGAATTATATGCTGCAGATATTCATTGACAACTCCATGAAGAAAAATATACATGCCTTACCTGTAATGGTGTAAAACTGGAAACTAAATGTCTGTCAGTGGGGAGACTGATCAAATCAATTATGATATGGCCAGGAAAGAAATTCTGCATAAAATGTTCTGCAACCTTTACAATATATGAGATCAATTTTTACTGACTTCTGAGGAGTTACAGCAAGGGCAAGGAGAGACTGAAGGAAGGTGTATTATTTGGGGTCCTCTGGGAAGCAACTGCTAAGAATCAATTAGAAGTGTGTGAGATTTCTTAAGGAAATGTCTGCGATGGGTGAAGTGGAGAGGAAGCAGGAGTAGGCAAGGAGAGTCTTTGGACTGTGATGCAGGCTTGACACTTGTGAGAGGGGAGGGGGGGCAGAAGGAGGATTGGGTAGGAAGAGTCTCATACTGTAGTGCTGCTCTGAGAAAGTCTCAGCCAGACTGATAGGCAGCCCAGGAGCAAAGACAACCCAATGGAGCAGCCCTGTGATGGGCAGGGATGCCTCTGCTCTAGTAAATTGTGCTCAGCTGTTGTCTAGAAGCATCCCAGGGAGGGCATGGCTTCCATGTAAATGTAGTGGATCCTATAGGTGCAACAGCTGGAGGTGTCAGCTAACTACAGGGTCCCTCTTGAAGGGAGATCTGAGGGGTACACCCTCATGGCTGCTATATAAAGACTTTGTTTCTATATTATTTATTTGTATTGAACTTTTCCAATAAATATACACCGACTAATTTTTTTAAATCAGAAGAAAATTTTTTTAAAAAAACAATTGAACATCAATCCCAACACTTCTCCCCCCATTTTTAAAATATAAATTGTCAAAATTAATACAAAAATAATGGAGCATAGAGGAGTTGTATTTTGAAGGAATTACAATAGCTGTGGCAGTCTTCAGAACTCTCCAGATGAATTTGCTGTAAATCATAAGACTTGCTGGCTTGATGTGTCTAACAATGCCCCAGACTTTGAAACTCAGGACACAACAAATCATTGCTTTTTTAAAAAATTTGTTTAATTAGGCAGCAGATGCCCATACAGAAGAGTGGTACCTCATTTCCAGAGCTAAATTGATACATATAAACTCAGGTAATAAGGAGTTCTATCTTATTAACTCTTTTAGTTAATAATTTGCATGTGAAAGGAGTAGAAAAGGAGCATTGCAATAGGAGAAAAAGTTTGAGACAGGTTCAGGATAATACCATTTTCTCCCCTAATTATAAAGCATTGACATGAAAAATAACATATACAAATCTGAAGTCAAAAAGAAAGTGAATAAGATATTGAGTTTCAAATTTCATTGTACTTTGATGAAGAAAATCTACAGGCAAAATTTGCCAAAATCTCCAAAAAAATACAAAAATATATTATTCTTAAACACAAATGATTCCCAGGAACATCTTTACATTATTCTCTGAGAAACGAAGTAAAATTGCAGATTTCCCCCACAGATAGTTAATGTTCTCAGCTAAGACATTTCAATTGTGACCACACAGCAGTAAATGCTAACTTCTCGGTTGAACATATTTCCTAGGATAACCTGGGTTTACCAGATGCGTGGTGAATAATTGATACTGATGAGAAGCATGCAACTGTAAACCCTCAAAAGTGGGTAGCTTCTGCCTGGTCTTAAATGCTACATGTTCCATTTATACTGTAAGAAGAGATTAGAACTTTTGAAATGACTGATGAGTCAACAACTATCTTTACTGCCATTGAAAATGCATTTTGACACTGCATATGCTGTGTTTAGTTGTTTAGATCAGTAACTGCTTTAAAATTTCTCTCCAGTTATGCTCTACTAATTTTGTCTTTGCCTGAACACCAAAAGTGTTGACTGCAACTGCACAGAAGTCTCAAGAAACAGCCATCCGCCTAAAGAGCCAATCCAGGTTGTCCTGCTAAATGGTTGTGCTAGGAAATTCCTTATGGGATTCTTGTTTTACACCCAGGTGTCAGGAGACACCAAGGAGCACTGAGCATGACAGATGGCCCTGAAATGTCCTGTGTCCTTGGACTTTTCTTGTCTCCAAGAGAAATCCCCATGAAAAACCCCTAACCCTAATGTGGGATGATTTAACCTTTCACTTCCATATCTCTTGTTCCCTTGTTGGTCTTTGCTGGGTTATATGTTTGTTTCGATGCTGAAAATGTTGCTCTTGGGACAATCCCATGGGAACGGCTACAAACTAAACAGTGATATCTTTGACCACTGCCTGGCAGAGTAAAGGCAAAGTAAACCCTCATCCACAGAGCCTGCCAACTTTCTTAAAGGGTTCATGGCACTACAGGGTAACATTTGTGAAAACATCCCTCTTGCTAAAGTCCACTCACCAATATCTCTTATGAATGACTAAAGCTGCATTGCCCAATATGGTAGCCCCTAGTAATGTGGCTATTTAAATTTATTTAAATGAATTTCCATATGTTCATCAATTCTAAGGAAAATGAAAATCATGTAGGCAGCATCTTGTAATTGGTTACACTCATGAAGGCTTGCACATTGGGTCAATCAATAGTATTGACCTCTTGCTATTCTTCTACTGTTTCTTTTTTTACTAGATTGAGGATTCTAATGGCCCATGCTGCTTTACTTATGTAATATTAGTAGAAAAGATGTCTAAACTTAGATCCCTGAGCATCCTGCCGTTGGTGGATCCATTACAAATAACCAGTCATCCAAATATCATAGCAAAAGAAAGAACAATCTCTTGCCCCAACATATAGTGTGATGTACTGGAATACCTCCCCAATCCAAAATCTTATTTCCCTCCCAGTCTCCAAGAGTAAACAGAAAACAGCCAGAAAGTAAGTATAGGGAGGTAAGGAGCAGTCAACCCTAGACACTGCATTGCATCAGCCTCTGGGATGCTGCTGTCTACGCCAGAATGGAATGAGGATATTGATTGCTTTCAAGCATTTCCTGAGAAAAATCTTCACAGAAATCATTTAAGTGCTGTGAAGTCCCAATACACCAAACATATCCACAAACGTAACTCAGTAACACTCTTAAAATTGACATTATTGTGAGCACCTGCTATGTGCCATTCAAAGAGGGAACCAAAAAAACCGAAAAAAATTAATATTATTGTCAGAATATCTGTGACAAAATGGTTCCACAATATTTTTTAATTTCTTTTTTAATATTTCTATTAATTTTAAATTTTTTTTATTTTTTTATTTATGGCCATGCCATGCGGCATGCTGGATCTTAGTTCCCTGACCAGGGATCGAACCCGTTTCCCCTGCAGTGGAATCGGTGTAGTCTTAATCACTGGACCCCCAGGGAAGTCCCACAATATTTTTTTAATTAAGGATTTGACTTATAATTGTGTATAATGAAACATTCAACCAATATTGAAGCAATAAAATAGTTTTCTGAATCAACTTTTCTGAAAGAACTCCAGAATTCCTCTTTGCTATGATCTTTGCTGAACAAACTGGCAAACCATGGCCGAAACCTGCTCTCAGAAATAGGGATTTGGACCTGCCTGTTTGTTTTTATCTTTTAATTTGAATTCTCTGGTTCAGAAATTCAACACTTGTGGGCCAGTTCACTTTTATTTATGTTATTTTCTAATCCCTGGAGACACAGTGGGTGGGGATCCTGAAATGTCAGAAAGTTATCTTAGCTGAAAATAATAACTCAAGAGAAATTCCTTAGGAAAGGCAAACACCTGAATGTGTGTCCCCATGCCAAAACCTCTGCATATGTCAGCTGTCATTAGTTGAGTCCAGCAAGTTTTCCCTCTGAACCCAGATGCTTCAATCTCATCTCAACCCAGCTCTCCAGGAAGCCATTAGCAATTCCTCGATTGGAATTTGGAGTCCCTATTCTGTCTGTACTTAACATAGTCCTTGTTTTGAGGATGTTGGGCTCCTTTCCCCCCAAACAATCCCCTCATTTGATAGCTAATTTGATCTACAGACTAATTTATTGCATTCCTTAAAGGAAACTGGAATGAAGTCTTCAGAAAAGTACAGAATTCTCTGGATTGTAAAGAATTGTCATCCATTTGTTTTTTAGCCCCTTTAGAGATTTTTCTTAAGCTATTACTGTACCTATATTTATTCAGCAAAAGTTTGCCAGCACTACACCCTTATTTCCTCCGGCTAGGCTATGTTGGATAAACATTTTGTTTTCCCCTGTCATTTGAAAAGCAGAGCAGAGATAGCAGATTCCTAATAAGGTGAATTCTATTCCTCAGCCCCACAAGAGAACATAATAGGCTCTTATTTTCCAAATGGATAGTCTCTCCAGTTTGGGCCACTAGTGAACCTAGCTTAGTTTTCTGGAATGACAATTTCTACTGGAATGACAATTTAATGTGAAATTGTTTTTAAGTGATTATGTATGCCCTTAGACTGGAAATGTATTTACCAGTTTTATTCTAATCATGCCTTCCTTCCCAGAGGCGTAGGCATACATGCATGAAAATATAGATGAAAGGAGGAATAGAAATGTAATTAGGTTTTGTAAATAGACAGCCAAGACATCCCATTGCTGCCTTAATGGTCTTAAAAGCTGTTTTAAAAATCCCTTCATGGAACTTATAGTTTACTCAATTTGATGACACAACTTTTGAAAAATTAATCAAGTTGGTGTATGTTACCCTGGTGACCTAGAAGTATTATTCCTTTTTATGGGTATTGATCTATGTCTTAGGTACACTAAAGTCAGCTTTCCTGGCAGTGAAGACTTGGTACTGTTTTACATTCCAATCCATCACCTTCCTCCAGAGACCCAGGCATTCATTTTCCCCATGATCTGCCTGGGGTTGGGGTCTAGCATTTCCCATTGTGGAGAATGGGAAATCAGGGGCAGAGAAGTGAAATGCCTTCCAAAGCTTTCATTACAAGGAAGTCATAGGATAAAAGGAATTTAAATGTTCCACTACCTATAACATTGCTGTGCTGATGTTGCTTTTCTTAGAGCTTGTGTTAATTGAGTATTCAAAACCAAGAGCTGTCCATGGCCTGCCTTTGACTAGACAGCCACTGCTAAGGGGAAAAAATATATGGTATCCATTGCTAGTTATCACTGTAGTTGTTATTTTTCCCAAAGAAGAAGGTGGATTATTTTCTACCCTTAGCTGGTTGAGGATGCTTAAAAACCAAAAGACTGAGACATGTTAAAGTTGAAGCAGACACTTTCTCTAGTAGCATTACATATGAATGCCTAAAACATAAACTAACATGCTGTTTTCTTTCTCTTGGGTTTCACTGGTGTCTGAGTAAGTGAATATGCTGTGCTGTTTTCCTGGACCCTCAGAATCTAAAAGGCCTACCTACCCCATCCCATCATGTCTGCACTATAAACTATTTGAGCATCATTTTTGTTCATTTCCTTCCACCCCGGGCTGCATAGGGGAGCAACAGCCGACTCCAGCAATGCATCCTCTCAGACAATGCATTGTAATAGCTCTCCTTCTTTTTCAAATTCCGTTTCACATAGACATTTCTCATGTTCTGTTGGAAACCCCCAAAAAATTCATTCCACACTGTCATCCCTTTGTCCTAACCAGAACAACTCGATCGTGTCGAAGAAGGCATGAACCATATCAACCAAGACATGAAGGAGGCTGAGAAAAATTTAAAAGATTTAGGGAAATGCTGTGGCCTTTTCATATGTCCTTGTAACAAGTAGGTACTGGGTACCAGCTCTAATCTGTGGCGTCCAGTTTTCTTTCTTTCTTTCTTTCTTTTTTTTTCTTTTTTAATGTCAAAGTGAATGTCTGAAGTTTTGTCTTTTTTTTCTTTGTCCTTTTTCATCTGCTTCATTCTGTGGGGATAAAATACTTGTGTTTAATCAGAACAACTGGAACGCATTGAGGAAGGGATGGACCAAATCAATAAGGACATGAAAGAAGCAGAAAAGAATTTGACGGATCTAGGAAAATTCTGCGGGCTTTGTGTGTGTCCCTGTAACAAGTAGGTGCTGCCTGCCTGCCTGAAGCTTTGGTTTCCCAAGGCCCATCTCCAAGCCTTGACAAGCTCATTCCTGCTGGGTGCAAAGGCAGGATGAGTATGTGGCATGCAGAACAGATCAATACCGTCTCCAATGCATTCATCTCATAGCATAGATGATATTAGTGGGAGTTACTGTTGATGCATTAAAAATCAGGCATACTACAGTGAAAGCTTCACTGTCAGCAACTTTTATTGATGAACGTTTCAACATTTTCCAGAAAGTGTACCTCGAGACAGAGACTAATCTCAAGAAAGAGGCGCTTTAGAGAACATAAAATCCCATAAAAGAGGGATTTTATGTTCTCTAAATTGCAAAAGCCAAAATTGCAGATTTAGAAAAGACTGTGGGTAAATTGAGAAGATGAGAAACACGTATCAAGGTTTGATTTTTCAGAAGCAAAAATAACAGTTAATTTGGCCCAAACAAGCATTTCATAAGTTAGAGAGTATGACAGCGATTCACCCTTTCAACTGCCCACCAGTTGCCAAATCGTGTCAGTGGTTAGACCATAGATGCCGCAGCTGCACCCAACGCAGAGGCAATGAGTCATTCAACAAGAAGCGCTCAAGCCTTAGCCAAATTGGACCCTTCCCTCTCCAATTCTTCCTCTTGGAAGACCTCCCTGTACACTGGCCGAAATGTTGAAATGTGTAGATTTTGCATGCACAACATCACAAAACATTCAACTGTTAAGGTTCTGCAATGCTTTTTTGGAATGTAGCAGAAATGTGACATGTGGTTATAAAGGTTTGCAACAGAAGGAACCTGAAATAAGGGTTCTGGAAGGTAGACTCCTTTGACTAGCAGTGAAAAAAAAATGCATGAGCAGATTGTCCAACATGCATTTGGAAAATTAAACCCGTTACCTGATCCCCCTCACCCCTCCCACTTCCCTTTGAACAGAAGCCTTTTTCCTAAAAGCTCTCCTGATCCTAGCTTTTAGAATAGAAATTGATGTCATTTCTAGCTGATTATATGACCATTCACATCCTTTAAACTTTGAGGCTGATTTAAAATATCCCACTTCCTGCTTAGGAGGGGGAGGGGCTCGATTTACAAATAAATTTAAACTTTTTTTTTTCTTTTTTTTAAGAATGATCTACAGTAAAGCCTGATTAACTGGAATCTAGCTAACTGGAACCCTTGAGTATATTTATACTTTTGCTCCTTTCCACTTTTAGCAAAAAGAGACAAATGAACAAGGAGAGAACAAATCCCATCAAGGATATTAAAGTGTTTCTCTTTAAGGTCAATCTAGGCAGTTTGCATTCTTTCACTCAGTCTCCATTCTATATAACTTCTACATCCAATAGAACCAAACAGTAAGAGCTGAGCTGCAGAGGAAAGGCCATCAGACACATCAAAAGAAACCATAACCAAGGAATGACTTGATCATGTTCAATGCCCTAACACTCTGAGTCAGGAAAGTAGCTCAAGAATCTAACAGATATTCAACCATCACCCTTGAAATAAAATGTACCTCCACAGCCCACTGCTAATTAAGAAAGTCCTATAATTCACCAAAATGACATTGCTAAGCATTCCAGTTAGTCAAGATTTAACTGTATATCCTTTTCAGTGGCCACTTGCCCCCAGGTGAGATGTCTACCTGCTTTGTGATGAATTTCACAGGTACATTTTCCCCATCCATCAACTGCGTGTGGAGAAAAGGTGGAGGCAGGCCCCCTTCCCTCCCTGGGATGGATTCTAATGTTCAGATGAAATGACGACCCCTATGAATTCCACATACCAGTTGGCACTAATTCCTTATTGCACAAGAGACCCTAACTGAGCTTCAAAGCTTGACTGAAGTGTTCCCTATTGTGTGTAAATAATGCTTTAAAAACCATGTGTCACAACGCAGTGGCTGGTGGTGCCCTGGACTCTCTGAGGGCTTCGCCCTGTCTCGGCATGTTTCAAAGGACTATGGTAGATGTCCGGCAGTTATGTGAGTCTATGTGCAGCATTGTGGGTGCAGTGATTCGCCTTCGTTCAGAAACGCAACCTTTCCCACCCCCTTGACTCTGCCAAAGATGGTATACCAGACATTTTACATAGCAGAAAGCATCACAAGGTCCATATAACTTCTGTTAATGTGAGGAGGGAGGAGACGGAGATTTGAAAGAAAAAAAAAACAAAAACAACAAAGCCAGACTCTAAACTCCATTAAATTAGTTTTGGGCTCCTATCCCACTAAGTGGGCCCCTGGCTCTTTAGAGCAGTGAATTCTGACTGCTCTAAGGCTGTGGTATTATACACTAGATTGTGGGAGTTGCTGAAATTCCATTTGTACAATTTTCCAATTTGTCTCCAAGGTTTCTTGGTCCCTAATCTTCAAATATTAGTATTAGAGCCAGTTTTAATAAATGGCTATGGTCCTCCACTAAAAGAAAAAAAAAGGTTAAATTCTGGTGTCATCATAGAAAATGTAAAAATGGGACCAAAGGAAGTTCTGTTCTTGGACTAAAAAGCATGTGGTTTCTACTATGCAAAGAACCTAAAAACATCTTTGATTGCTCAATTACAACACACCCACCAAAATATGCTGCACATGTTTCTATTGGGCACAACAGGTATGCCTGGATTTTAAGTTTTTCTCCAAGGCAGCTCAGTGAAATATGGCCTACGGAGACCACACCAGTTCCAGACCACTCTCCCCCACCACATCCCAGGATAGTTTGAAGTAGGAGTCTGTAACCACTCCCATCCTGCCCCTCAGCCCAACAAAGAAGCTATTGAACTGCGTTTCAAATCCTCATGAAGGCTATTACTGTCCTGCTGGTGCCTTTTTTGAGAATGGTCAACTTCTGGAGTAGTTTGGCTTAAATGAGAATGCTTCACTTTCTACTCATGCCTGTAGCTGGTGCATGAAGAAGATGTAGAGGGATTTCCCTTTTTGGTGCTAGATGGCTTGTTCTCTCTTCTATTTTCCTGCATTCATTTCACTATGCTTCTTTTACTTTTTGTCTCTGTGGACAAAGGTTTGTACATCGATTCTGGATGTATGGTAACTGTTTGGAAGTACCGATATATTATCTAATTCAAATCACTCTAGAGGCAACTCACAGACCATCACGCTTGGCCAACCACCAATCCTTTATGTTCTCCATGCAGAGTGGGAATGCTGGTTTCCACACATGCGTTGGGGGAAAACAATTAAACAGGGAATCTTTGCATGATGGTGTGTAAAAACTTGGTCCAGTATGTTTTTCTTGATGACAGTGTGTTCCTGTGGTGTGATGTACACACTCTACTTGGCAGTCTTGTTTTGTGTCTGTCTGCCAGTATGTTTTTTCTGTGTGTTTTGTGTCTCAAAATATAACTGTGTCACTGAAATAGAACTGAATGTTCTCTAACTACCTTAATCCTTGTCTTAAATCCAACTAAACTACAAAAACAAACCAAAACAAGAACAACCCGCGGGCAAAGGTTGCCATCTTGACAATTGCAATTGACTTGATTGGAAATGAAATCCTGAGTAGCTGAGGCATGGTGGTGGCCAACTCTTTGGGTCCAGATTATGATATATCGGTATTCTCTAATGCCTCAAATTAAAACTCATTTGCTTGGTTCAGTTCTTAGCTTGAAGAGGTAACCGTTGTTGTGAGCTTGATGCTCTGCCCCCTTTGCTTGTCACTCACCCTCTTTTTTGCATAGGCTTAAATCAAGTGATGCTTACAAAAAAGCCTGGGGCAATAATCAGGATGGAGTTGTGGCCAGCCAGCCTGCTCGTGTGGTGGATGAACGGGAGCAGATGGCCATCAGTGGTGGCTTCATCCGCAGGTGAGCCTTGTGCAGCCGGCGCTATGTAAGTTATCTACTTTTGAGTGACAAACCACCCCAACCTGAGTGGTTCTTAAAACAACAACTAGGGAGTTCCCTGGTGGTCCAGTGGTTAGGACTCCTTGCTTTCAATCCCTGGTCGGGGAACTAAGATCCTGCAGGCTGCGTGTCGAGGCCAAAAAAAAATCATTTTTCTACTTCTGAACCTCTATGTTGGCTGAGTAGGTCTTGTGATAGCTTCTCCTGGGCTTACTCATTTACATGCACCTGGGTGCGGGATGATCCAGGATGGCCCTACTTGCTTGTCTGGTGGTTGGCTGGGGCTCTGGGTAGGGGACATCCATTCTTTTCTATGTGGCCTCTCCAGCAGGAGAGCCGAGGTTTCTTGCATGGTGGTGGCAGCAACCCAAGGGGCAGGCCCTGATGAGCAAGCACTTATCAAGCCTTTGCCCACATTACATTGGACAAAGCAAGTCACGTGACCGCATCCAGCATCAGTGTGGCAGTAAACAGGTGTCTCATTCCGTGAGTTTAATTGGACAGAACTTATGAAAGAGATTATTTACAGAGGTGTGGGCAGGGTCAATAACAAGGAATGGCGAAGCACTTATGAACTAGGAATAGCAGGAAGAATCCTGAAGGGACAGGAGAGAGCTGTCACCAGAACCCAACTGTAGTTATGGCTATAGGCAGGCGCTGTGGGTTGAGATGCAGCCACTGTCAAACCCAACAGGAAACTAGAAAGGGAAATAAATGCCCCAACTCCTCAGTCTCTTGTCCTCTACTCTCTCACTGGCCATTGGACAAAGCCTACTGGAAGGCAGAGTAAGAGAACCTGGGTGATAAGCTTGTAGAGAGGTCAGCCTCTCTGGGCAGAGAGCAAAGAAGCCAGAGAACAGATCTGGGGGTACAAATAGAGAATAATGAGCAGACCTGAATTCTTATTAATCATTTCTTTTGAGATCTGGAAGCAAAAGCTAACTTAAACATCTATTAAAAAATCTCAAGTCACACAGATCTGCCAACTCAGAACTAAGCTCTCGGGCTTCCCTGGTGGCGCAGTGGTTGAGAATCTGCCTGCCAATGCAGGGAACACGGGTTCGAGCCCTGGTCTGGGAAGATCCCACATGCCGCGGAGCAACTAGGCCCGTGAGCCACAATTACTGAGCCTGCGCGTCTGGAGCCTGTGCTCTGCAACAAGAGAGGCCGCGATAATGAGAGGCCCACGCACCGCGATGAAGAGTGGCCCCCACTTGCCGCAACTAGAGAAAGCCCTCGCACAGAAACGAAGACCCAACACAGCCATAAATAAATAAATAAATAAATAAATAAATAAATAAATAAATAAATAAACCCAAAGTTTAAAAAAAAAAAAAAACTAAGCTCTCAAGAGATCAGAAAATAATAATAAGAACAAATATCCCTGTTGTTAAAAAGAAAAGGAAAAAAACTATAACTTTTTACAGGTTACTACACTAGGACTCAGCAATGACTAGGGTTGCTGTTTGTACAGCCATCCATACCCAGTCCTTTGTAGCTGAGACTGCCAACCAATAACCCAGGTTCAGATGAGTCACTACCATTTGTGTATAAAGGTCTAGATGTCTACCTAGAAATAACAGATGACAATTCTATTCATGTTTCTATTTGCTCCAACGGAAACCAGACCAAGGGTCCTCAATCCTGGCTGCACATTAGAATAACCTGAGCAATTTTTAAAAAGTATCAGTGCCCGGACTTAATCCACACCAACTGAATCAGAATTTCTAGAAATGCGATCCAGGTATCAGTAGTTCTTAAAGCTCCTCAGGTGATTCTAATGTGCAAATAGGGCTGGGAACCCTGGAACCAGAAGTATGCCTTAGCTGCTGAAGATCATTTAAATAAGCTTCTTTTCTACAGAAGAAATCTAGGAAGTTCCCCTTTAATATTATCTGGCCTGGACTGCTTTAAAAACCGTAGAGGGGCAGTCTGCATTGGGATTTACCATGGGGGATGGATTTTAACCCCTCTGAACATATTTTAGCCCATCACCATCTGTTGTAGAAAGATATTAGTTAGCCAGACATTCTGGAATAAGTACCTACCGTTTACAGTAAAGAGTTAGTGCCTTCTTAACTTTCAAGCTGAGCTATGAAAAAAATGGGAAGACACTTTGGATAAGGCACTTTGAGAGCCAACTCCTTCCTCCCCATTCAAACTGAAACAATAATCTTCTATCACAGTTTTCTTCCTTGAAATCACCCATTCACAATGCCACCAAAAACCCCATAGCATTGAAATCTGAGCAAGTAAAAATCATCTTGAACAAGCAAGCAGTCATCTTGCTCCCTTTGGAATTCTTGGGAGCAAACAGGATTAAGGGGAAGACTGTAATTCTCATTACTCTTCCCATTGATGTTGGTCCCAAATGGGGAAGAAGATGAGTGGAGAAATTCTCTGACTTAGTACAGTAGCTTTTATTTCATTCTAAATTTGAGTGTTGGAGATTTTGACTGACATTTCAGAAAGAAAAATACAGTTTCTAACTAGTTCCATTCTCTGACCTGGAATCCTCCCAACTAATCCTCCCAGCTGATTTTACCCTTAAAAAAATGAAAATTGAGATAAACATATGAAGGGAGGAAATGATGTGTTGGTGGAAGCAAGAGAAGAAGATAAATTAATCTATTTAATATGCCTTCTTTAAAAATAGAAATGTAAGTGTTCAATAATGCACTTTAAAACATCATTTTCCAATGTACAAAAGCTAACATGTGTTCTTGTATAGAATAGAAATTTTAAAAGGATAGGATTGATACCTAGAGGTCTACAGGTTTTCCCTAAGCTTTGGGTCCTTGGTATTTGAGTTTTTTCCTATCTTCTAAAAACTGCTCTTTGATGCCCAGGGTAACAAATGATGCCCGAGAAAATGAAATGGATGAAAACCTGGAGCAGGTGAGCGGCATCATTGGAAACCTCCGTCACATGGCCCTGGATATGGGCAATGAGATCGATACACAGAACCGCCAGATCGACAGGATCATGGAGAAGGTGAGCATGTGGCATTCAGCAAGTTTCCATTGCTTATCACTTCCTCTGAAATAACCACCGAGGAAGTGCGAAGGGCATAACAAGACCCTCAAACCATGACTTTGGATTCAGGCGTTGGTAGATAGACATTTTCCCCTTAATTTTCTAAGACAAAAATCCAGCAACAGATAAGTAAATAACAGGGTAGAATTTAATCTAGCAGATATTCCTCAGAGGCACCTTTACTTCAGGCATTGTGCTAGGAATCAAAGGACATATTAAGATGAGAAAGACATCATCCCAACTGCCAAGAAACTCACAGCCTACAGAAGGCAGTGAGCTTCAGATGAAAATATAATTTGCCAAGAAAGCCACATATCAAATACTAAATCAGGTTAGATGAGGAAAGATTTCAAGGGTCAGGGGATGGGAAAATCTCCAAAAAAAAAGGTTGAATTTGAATTGAGTCTTAAAGATGGTTAGGAGCTTGTCAAATGGAGATGATGTAGGAACAGAATCAGGAAATGGATGAAAGAATAGTTATTTTAGGTTAGCCAGATGATGAATATGAGCTTTGATTTTATAAGTGCCAGAGCTTTAATGACAGTTCAAAAAGGCCCAGATTCCATTTCCAGTTCAGCAGTGCACATGTCCAGATCTCAAAGTAGGGAACATAATCTGATGAAGCTGCGTTCACATAAGGACACCAGGTGTCATGCTAAGACTGAGCCCCCTAGTGTCAAAAAGAGGCATAAGGAAGGGTGGAGACAGTAGAATGGAAAAGGGTAGGTTTGGGTTTGAGATTAGGAGGAAACAGAAAGAAACACTGGAAAGCTATTATATAAAGATTTGGGGCACCCAAACCTGGTATTCTATACTATGCAAATCTGATTCAGTCTCTATGTCTTTGTATTCCACCCCCTCCCCAATCAGTAGACTCCTAAATATTGCTTATAATCTCTTAAAGGTGTCCAAATGCCAACAGGGAGAAATAGACACATTATGGGTTTAATGGTAATTGTGCATCTATAATCGATTCTACTTGGCTAATCTTATATTGTGTGAGTTTATTCCTTGGAAGATATTGAAGTTTTGAGCCTGAAACCCTGAGTTTCTTTTCAACAACTCATTCCACTTTGGTAGGGGGAAGAAGGGTGGTTTTTGAGATCTCTTGAATCATAAGGCTAAATACTCAGTTTCTTAGTACCTAAGCATTCTCCACTGACTTGAGAAAGGAATGAGTAGACATAAAGGGAACGTTTTGCCCTATTGTGTTCTGTGCACTTTATATTAAAAATATTTGATTGCATAACACTTTGGCTAATCAATATTGAGCTACACAGATGTCAATGTTAGTTGACAAAATACTTGCTCTCTACCTACTTTACAAGTCATGACATACTTATTACTGTTAAGAGCCTTTGATACGCTAAAGCTTTTAAAGCTTTTAAAGCAAATCAATAGATTTTCAGAACAATATTGAGAGTTTCATAAAGCACTGGAGCCAACAGAAATGGTCCTAACCATTACGGCCCAGAAAAATGAACTGAGAAATAATTGCTGAACTACCTTCCAACGGGAAAATGATTTTTAAAAAATGAAGAGTAGTCATTTTCTATCAAAGGACCCAATTGACTCAGATGTAGGGAGATAATATATCTCTAACTCACTTAGAGTCCTAGAAGGAGAAGTTCTACTAAAAAAGAGGGGTCAAATCTTTATTGATAGAGCTGGGCTTAAACAAGTTGTTTTCCTGGAAAGGCAAGTGACATCTTAATTCTGCCACTTTGTATATCTAGTTCTCTTCTTTAGGAGAATACCTTTCATTCTGGGCCAAGTTTGCTACAAGAGCAAAGACATGTACAGCTATAAGGTTTAATCAAAAGTCAGACAAGTGGATAGGAAATAGTCATTACAGTTTATATCATCCTTGAATGCTGAATTGCTTAAGAAGTAAGGTAGGGGTCTAGTTCCCATTGAGTAACTAGCCTTTTTTCCCCTCAAAATAACAATGTGGATATGATTGAGATAAAGCCCATTTCAACTCAGCATTGCTCCAAATGATACATGTTACATGAGCTACACAATTATTAGTAGACTTCTACCTTCTTGTGCAAGTTCTTACTTCTGATAAGAGGAAATGGTGTGCAAAGGTCTCCTGCATATCTAAGATTAAATCACACTGTAGAACAAAAGAGAATCTTCTGATGTTACTCCCATATTCTCTCGGGACCCCAACAGCAATCTTCACCCAACTTCATCAGTCATGATCCTTTCTCATCACTTCAGTTAGCAGTGAAGTTTTGGTAGTCCAAAACAACCCAATTTTCAATACATCCTTATGGACTGTCAAGAAATTACTTTGTCTATTTAAAAACCTTGTTTTCTGATTTAGGATATTTATATATAGACAATCTTCTAAGGTTAAAAAGCTATGATTCTCTTAGAAAACTATTAAAATGGGGCAAGTTTATATCAGATCTTTATGGGAACTGTTGCTAAGGAAACAACTTAGTGATGTTCAAACTTGGACTTAAAGTTGTCAGTGGAAAATGCTATGCATACATTGAAATACAGTGAAGTTAAAGCTTTAGCATTGCTCACATTCTCTCATCAACAAGGAAACATGGAATTTGAAAACTAAGATCTTGAGTACCAGCAAGGTTTTCCTGCTCACCAGCTTCATGACCTGGTTCCTCACCTGAAAGATAATAAGAGAACAGTGCAAATCTGGGGTCAGAACAGGCTGCCATGTGGGGTAGTGAGTATCCACTTCTGGAAGTCTGAGCTGTGGCCTAAAATCTACCTGTCATGATCTGAAGTTGAGATTTCCAGAGTGTTCAGAAGGGTGAACTAAACAACTCCTTCTACCTCTCATACTGGCTTTTTTGGTAGGCATCCTGGGTTTCTCACAAGGGCAAATCATGTACCATATCTTGAGTATATTAGCAAGTTTAGGATTCTCTACATAGAAATATGAAAGTTGGAATGGGATATATTGCATAAATAAAGTCCTAAAAAGCATATAAGTAGAATAAACACAGACACATTCTCCAAATACCAGGAAGACATCTAAAATAAGATTATCTCAGGAGTTTTTTCTAAAAGCACTACTGTTATATAATATAATAAAGATATGGCACTTTTGTATTGTATGGGCTCGAATTTTGATATGCTTCAGAAATAATTCAGGAGGACATCACAGATGGTTGTTAAAGATAGGTCTGTTCCAGTTCCTCCCAGATCCTTTGAGGATATCCAAAGAGTAACCTCATGCTCTACTTCAAAATATCCTCTTGTACCATCATGTGAAGACTTGCCAGTGCATTCTTAATGTAAGAAATCCTAGAATGTTTGCCTCCAGAAATGCTATCCATTTTTAAATGGATGATTTTTCTCACTTGAACAGTTCTCAAAGTTAAGTCTGGAAAAATGGAATAATCCAATCTTCAGGAGCATTTCACATTGGTCTGAGCCTCTAATTTTCCTTTGTACCAAAGTGTCATTATTTCTGTAGCTGAAGAGGGAATACTTAAGAGCCAAGTAAAATTGGAGAGAATACCCATTTCCCAAATTAGGAACATAAGGTCAAAAATATGAATCTATAGATCAAGGCAATCAAGGAAAATTAGTGTTCTATCTTATCTGTTTTGAAGTCAACTCTTAATTATCCAAACAGATGGTGGGGAGCCATTGCCAGATAATTCAGAGTTATGAATAATCTAGAATTATTTTTTATTTTAACTTGGCAAATTTCTATTTGAATATTGATAACTCTAGTGTCCTGGGAATTCACAATTAAACTGAATAAAGAAGACACAACTTGGTGGAGATTGGAAAGCACCAAGCACAGTCATAGATGCAAAATCAGTAACCGTTGAGTAAATACTGGTTGATATAAAAACAGTCCAGTTTCCCTACACTGCCTCTCAGCTTCCTTCCCCTCTTCCCAGGCTGGAGAGGGACAGACAACATTACCAATCATAATAGAGCAAAACAACAGCCTAAAAAGAATTTTTGTCTTCCCATCTACTTGCTGACTCATACATTTCTCAGTGGTGTCAGGAATAGTTTATTTTCTGGAGTTTAAAGGTATATCCAGGTAGCAGACCTGGGTTTCATGATGCATGCAGAGCAAAAGGTAACTCAAGCAGTGAAGCGTTCAGTCAAGGCACAAAATGATAGTAAATGTTCCCCTGCTAAAACAAGCCAGTTATAACTCATAAGAGTAAGTCTTCAGAAATGGGGCTAAAAAATTATTAAACATCCTTAAAAGCAAACCACGTTTTCACCCAATAACAATAATTACAAGATAAGATATGTTGAGCCCTTAATTTTTGCAAAACATTATTCTAAGCATATTATGTGTATAAACTCATTTCATCCTCATAGCAAACTTAAATAGTAAAATGACTAACATAGTGACTACCAGTGTGGACGCTGACTCCAGGGTGCTGGCCTTCTGACTCTGGTTTCCTCATTTATTAGTTCTGTGACATTAGACAAATTGCCTAAATCCCCTCTGCTTAGTTTCCTCACTTGGAAAAGGGAGCTAATAACAAGATATACCTCATAGTTGATGTCAGTCTTGATGTTGTCAAAGTTGAATGAGTGGAACTGTGCTCATTAGCAGTGTTCTTTATTATCCCCAGCTTATAAATGAGAAAGCTGAGGCCCTGAAATGTTAAGTAATTTTCCCAAAGTGACACTGCTAATAACTGTACAAATGGCAGGAATTCAACTCAATCCAACAGATGTGAATGCCTGCCATAGAAGTCACTGGTTGTCATTCCAGAAGAGAAAGATAAATGATATAACTCTGCTCTCCGTAGTAGGGAAAAGAGTCATGAGAACTAAGGTCAAGCTTCTGTGATCATGTCCAAGTCCAGCCATAAGCAAAGGTTCTGGGAACACAAAAGAAGGCATGGTTCATTCTGATCAGGGAAGTCTCAAGATGCCTTCACCCAACAGGAGGAATTTGAGCTAGACCCAGAAGGATGAATGGAATGTGAATGGGTAAACTGAGTTCTGTTTTCTTTCCCCTTTCTCCAGGCTGATTCCAACAAAACCAGAATTGATGAGGCCAACCAACGTGCAACAAAGATGCTGGGGAGTGGTTAAATGTGCCCACCTGTGTCCTCTTCCAAATGCTGTCGGGCAAGATGGCACCTTCATGCTTTTCTTATGGTATTACCTAGTAGGTCTGCACACATGCACACATCAATCTGCCCCCATTGTGAATGTTGTCTTGTGTCATCCATCAGCCCAACAATACTATGTGTCTTTTGTTCTTTCTGGGTCTCTTTTTTTCCAAAGGCTGTATATAGTGGTCATTTGGTGGCTCTAACTCCCTACGTAAGATGTCCTGGGTTTCATTTTTTCCTTTTCTCTCCTCAGTGGCGTTTACTGAATGACAACGATTTAGGAATGCTCAATGTGCTGTTGATTCTTTCAATACACAGTATTGTTCTTGTAAAACTGTGACATTCCACAGAGCTACTGCCACTGTCCTTTCTTTGGGTGTCAGGCTCTGAAACTCTCAAAATTTGCTGTCTTTGGTTCCTCACGGCTGTCATCTGTCTTTATGATTTCATGATTAGACAGTGTGGAATTACATAACAGGCATTGCACTCAAAGTGATGTGATTTATGCATTTATGCATGAGAACTAAATAGATTTTTAGATTCCTACTTAAACAAAATATTTCCATGACAGTAGCATACTGATGAGAAAACACACACATAAAACAACAGCAACAACAGCAAAACAACAACAAAGCATGCTCAGTATTGAGACACTGTCAAGATTAAGTTATACCAGCAAAACTGCAATAGTGTCACTTTCTTTCTGTCAATATTTAGACTTATTAATCATAATCATCCTTTTTTTAAAAAAAAATTTTTTAAAAAGATGGGTTAAACACGCTCACCATTTAACCATTTCCAGCAAAATATATGTTTGGCTGAAACTATGTCAAATGGATGTAATATAGGGTTTGTTTGCTGCTTTTGAAGGCTCTGTTTTGGAGAAAGCAACCTTGCTGTGAAACAGTGTGGAGGTGTAAATTTTATAAGGCTGACTCTTATTAATCACCATTTCCCCTGTGATTTGTTATCAGTACAATTCTCTGTTGCTTAATCTAGAGCTATGCACACCAAATTGCTGAGATGTTTAGTAGCTGATAAAGAAACCTTTAAAAAATAATATAAATGAATGAAATATAGATAAACTGTGAGATAAATATCATTACAGCATGTAATATTAAATTCCCCCTTGTCTCCTCTGTCAGTTTGTGATGTGATTGACATTTTGTAGCTAGTTTAAAATTATTAAAAATTATAGACTCCAGATGTCTGTTTTAATTTCTTCACGGACCCCCGTCTGAGTTTGCACTCACATGAGAAGAAGAAATCTGGCTACTATCCCATTGCTCCTAAGAAGCCAGTTCTGTGTGCTGAAGACACTGAATGGAAAAAGCAAAGGTGTCCCTTCTAGACACGATCCAATGACAGCCGAAACTTGGCTTGATTTTTATAATCTGTTTCAGAAATGCTTGTGTGTAGATTCAGTGTTGTCTGTGGGGGAAATGTAGTTCAACCAGAAGGCATAGAAAAAATTCCATGGGAAAAATATCTGTGGTACTCAGACTTGGCCGTACATTGATTGAGGTATATCAGGTGTCAATCAACTCTCATCTTCCTTCCTCTCTCCAGTATCCCCACCAAACTTAGCCCTCCACAACCACCACCACTGCTGCCCCCACTTTATTTAACAGCTTTATTGACGTGTCATAAAATTCACCCATTTAAAATGTATAATCCAATAGTTTTTAGTATATTCACAGAGTTGTGCAATCTAATTTTAGACTATTTTTATCATCCCAAAAAGAAACCCCACACCTATTAATAAAATCACTCCCATTCTACTTCCCTCAGCCATAGACAACCACTCATTTAAGTTCTGCCTATAGACTTGCCTATTCTGAACATTTCCTATAAATGGAATTATACAATATCATGGTGATCCTTTATGACTGGCTTCTTTTATTTAGCATCATGTTTTCAACGTTCATCCATGTTGTAGCATCTAACAGAGCTTCATTCCTTTTTATGGCCAAATAATATCCATTGTATGGAAAACACATTTTGTTTATCCATTTATCCCCTGATGGCCATTTGCATTGCTTTCACTTTTGGGCTATGATGAGTTATGCTGCTATGAACATTCATGCTCAAGTTTTTGTGCAAACATAAGTTTTCATTGCTCTTGACATTACCACCTTCACCACCATCATTGCCTCTGCCACCAACACTTCTCCCACCATCACCTCCACCATCACCTATACCCTCCTACCTCCACCATGACCACTGCTTCGACTACCACCACCTTGACCTTTCCACTGCTTCTGCCACCTCTCTAACTGTCTTAACTAGCACCTCCACCTTTATCACTGCTACCTTCCCAACCACGACCATCTCCTTCATCACCACTGCCACCACCACAGTTGCCTCCACCTCCATCTCCTCCACCACCTTCACCAACACCACCATTATCTCTTTCACCTCTGCCACCTCCTCTGTCTCTCTCTCCTACCCCATAACAGCAATGCAGACAAATGTATCCTGATTGCTCTGGTTGGCTGCCAGATCATTTCACCAGTAACTCTGGAGGTTTGGTGAGAGCAGCTAAGAAGTAAAAACAGTGATGGCAAGCTCATCATTCTCAGGAAATGTTTGCAGTTCTTTACCCTGTTCCCAAACCTCAGAACAGGTTCTAGAGATACCCAGGTGCTCAGAGAAGTTATTCTAAGGACCAACTCCAGCAACACATTTATTCCTTAAAATTAAGGTAATAGAGAGGATGCTCAAAGATGGAGATGAATAAACATACCGTGTATGTTGAAGCTGCTAAGGGGTTGATGTATGGGCCGAGTTAGAAAATTCTTTTCCAAACTCCATCTGTTCTCAGTGAGGTGAGTGAGTGTGTTTCCACATTGTTTGAGTAATTAAAATCCCACACTGGATACATGAAAAGTAAGACATGGGTATCCTGCTTTAAAGTCCATCACATAATTCATTCTGAAGCATATTTCCTTTGATAATTGAGCTTGTCTAGCCTCAGCGTTAATGCAGTCAGCTTCATTTGGCTAAAGGAAGACATATTCCCCAGGAATGAATCAGATCTGTGTAATGCACCAACTCAGAAAGTACAGTAGAAATACAGTTACTAGAGCAAGGTGGAACACTGCGAAGCCTAAGTCTTCTATCTCTCTCATCCATGAGCCTTCGACAAAACACCAGAAGGTGAAAGGTGGTCCTGTGTCCTAGTGACAGAGTCCTTTCCTCTTGTCTGCCTCTCCATTTCTAGTTCCGGTTTTCCTTTTTCTACATCCTCCCCCAGCATCTGCTTTGACCACCTTGCCCCAATCTTTGTGTCACTGATTTGTCAGCACATTGATAACGGCAATGGAAATTGAGAGAAATGGAAGAAAATTCATACTTGTGGTCAGCTAGTACATTCCAGGGGCTGTGTGAAGTGCCTCATTTATGTTGACTCATTAAACACTCTTAAAAACTCTGCAAACTTGACATTATTAGCCCCATTTTGCAGAAGAAGAAATTAATAGATTATTTGAACCAGATTTCTCTTGTTCAAGCTAAAAAGTGATGGAGGAATGATTCAAGCCAGATGTGTGTGTTTCCAAAGCTGTAGAGAGGCCTGGAAGATAAATCCAGGATTGTGCTTCTCTCAGTTCAGCCAGTCAGGAAACTCCGAGAGACATTTGGTTTCACAAAGAACAGTAAAGACAAATGTGCTGGGCTTCTTAGTAGAAGGTCTTGGTAAACCCACCTCTCATTCATTCATTCATGAAATGATTATTGAGCCTCTATGCCAGGTCCTGTTCTGAGTATTGGGAGTGGGAGGGCCAGGGGCAATTCCCTTGATTCTTTGAACTTACACTCAAGCTGGGGGTTTTATTTATCCAGATAAACCGACAACTAAAATATGAAGTGTATCAGATGGTAACTGCCCCAGAAAAATATAAAGCAGTATATTTTTATATACTGGGGGGTAAAGAGTGTAGGAGGTGGCAGAGAAGGTGTTATTTTGAAATAGAATGATCCAGGAAGAAAAGGTGAAGTTCAATGTTGGGAGTAACTAAAATGATATGTCCTGAGTGAACCCATTTGGGAAGCAGAGGCTGGGAGTGATAGAAGAAACGTACAAGCTACCTGTATCTTTTCATTTCATACTACTGGTGTACCTCCTCTACAGCTCAATCAATATTGGTTTTAAGTATTTCCTACATTGTCCAGAAGAAACTTGTGAAATCCTTGGCCCTATGAGCACGAAGGCAAGTTCAAAGGATGAAACAAACAGTGTGCAAGAGATGAGTATTCAGTCAAATGTTATTAGAAGAGTAAAAAGTGTTGACTTCATGATCCAAGATTTGGAAATTCTTGCTCTAAGTGGTCATCATCCAATCACCAACTTATGAATTTACCTTCAAGCACGTTAGTCATATACCTCAGGCTCTCCAACTAGGTTTTGGAAACTCAAATACATCTCCTAGAATGTAGGGGAAACAAGGAAATTAAGAAAAAGTAAACCATGAACAAGTCATTTAACTCTAGTACTCTCAGTTATTTCCAGAACGAGTTGCCAAAACATCCCAGGTATCTGGCTGTTCTAGAGCCTCAGTCCCAGGCAGGGCGCCACCAGCTAACGTTCCCACCCACCACGTAGTCCTTAGCTCCTCCAGCCTCTCACCATAACACAGCTTCAAGACCATCCTGTTTATGGGAGTTGCTGCCTTGAGTTCACGATTCTCTTTCCACAAGCAAATTGGAGAAATTGACCCACAGTTCTTCTAGCAGATGTTGTTAGTGCCCTGCCCACATCCTCTGAGCACTTACCTCTACTCCCAAAAGGCGATTTGCAGTGAAGAATCTGCAATTCTCTGCCTTGGGGCAGGGAACGCCAGAAGTGCGAAGCTTTTTTTTTCTTTTTAATTATTTTTTATTGGAATATAGTTGATTTCCAATGTTGTGTTAGTTTCTGCTGTACAGCATAGTGAATCAGTTATACATATACATATATCCACTCTTTTTTAGATTCTTTTCCTATATAAGTCATTACAGAGTATTGAGTAGAGTTCCCTGTGCTATACAGTAGTCTCTTATTTGTTAATCTATTTTATATATAGTAGTGTGTATATGTCAGTCCCAATCTCTCAATTTATCCCTCCCCTGCTTTCCCTCTTGGTAACCATAAGTTTGTTTTCTACATCTGTGACTCTATTTCTGTTTTGTAAATAAGTTCATTTATACCATTTTTTTAGATTCCACATATAAGCGATATCATATGATATTTGTCTTTCTCTGTCTGACTTGCTTCACTCAGTGTGACAATCTCTAGGTCCATTTATGTTGCGGCAAATGGTATTATTTAGTTCATTTTTATGGCTGAGTAATATTCCATTGTATATGTGTACCACATCTTCTTTATCCATTTATCTGTTGATGGACATTTAGGTTGCCTCCATTTCCTGGCTATTGTAAATAGTGCTGCAATGAACATTGGGGTGCATATCTCTTTTTGAATTATGGTTTTCTCTGGATATATGCCCAGGAGTAGAATAGCTGGATCATAAGGTAGCTCTACTTTTAGTTTTTTAAGGAACCTCCGTAGTGGCTGTACCAGTTTACATTCTCACCAACAGTGTAGGAGGGTTCTTTTTTCTCCACACCCTCTCCAGAAGTGCTGAAGTTTTAATGCCCCTGGAAGCAGTCCTCGACCAAGGATGATTAGGGCTGGGTGAGTGGCTTCCCCAGCTTCTTCAGCCCCAGGTTGGGATGGCTCTGAGGTGTGTGTTCTCAATATAGTCTCCCAGAGTTCATCAGTAGAACTAATCTCAACTTCCTCACATGATATCTTGCCTGGTAATTGTCACTTTCTTTATTGGCTGTCTTCTCTTCTCTGCCTCTTTGCCACATCCCTACTTGTATTTCCTGAAATCTCTTCTCAAATAAACTACCTGCCCCCAAATCCTTGCCTCAGGGTCCCCTTCTGGGGAAGCCCTACCTAAGACAACACTTTTTTTTTAAATTATTTATTTATTTATTTATTTATTTTTGGCTGTGTTGGGTCTTCGTTTCTGTGCAAGGGCTTTCTCTAGTTGCGGCAAGTGGGGGCCACTCTTCATCGCGGTGCATGGGCCTCTCACTATAGCGGCCTCTCTTGTTGCGGAGCATAGGCTCCAGACGCGCAGGCTCAGTAGTTGTGGCTCATAGGCCCAGCTGCTCCACGGCATGTGGGATCCTCCCAGACCAGGGCTCGAACCCATGTCCCCTGCATTGGCAGGCAGATTCTCAACCACTGCGCCACCAGGGAAGCCTGACAACACGTTTTTATGAGATTCATGCCAGCTTCTGATCATCTCCTCCAAAACACTTCCATAGAGAAATACGCTGCCTACCACCCACTTGCCAGCATTCTTTACTTGCCACTGCTCTTTGGATCCATCCTTCTTCAATAAAATGCCCCTTAATTCCTACTGCATGTGTGTAGAAACTGGCATTCCTCAGTGGTGAGCAAGGAGCTGCATGCAAAGCAGTACCAATTATTGTCTGAACTCATGGCTCTTCATTTGTGAAATCTGGCTTCTGCCCCTCGTGTAGCACCCACCTTCCCCAAACAAGGGTTGGAGGGATGAAAACTTATAGTAAAAGACAATGTGCTCCCTCTCACAAAGTTATAAACTGAAGGGTAGCTTGGATGTGCTATGGAAAGAGAATTCAATCAGGAGTCTTAAGACTAGCCTGGGCCTTAGTCTATATATGTCTAAGCAAAACAGATATAATGATGCTTGCCCTACTTATTTCATAGGATGGCTGAGACTATCAAGTGGGATCATGTTCATTAAAATGCCTTGTAAATCTTATGTGCCACAAGATGACAAATGAAAGAGAACATAGCACCACCAGGATTGAAAGCAGGCCTCCCTTGCCACTTTTGGTTAGAGAATTCACTCATTGCATATGTGCACACACAGTGTACTCACTGGACTTCATCTTAAGTTTAAATAAATTAATTTTCACATCAAAGATGCTTCATACTTTGTTAAACCTACCAACAAACTCTTCAGTTATCTCCACGTTCTGAATTGTAGCAGTTAGTCTGCTAAATTTTTCACCATTAAAGTTCCATCAGTCTCTTTGACCTTTACCCAAAGGTAATAAAAGTCAAGAGTGTTAGCACTGTTTTTGTCATTGTTCACATCCAAAACAAAAGGCATCCTGGGGACTTCCCTGGCAGTCCAGTGGTTAAGACTCCGTGCTGCCAATGCAGGGGGCACAAGTTCGATCCCTGGCTGGGGAGCTAAGATCCCACAATCCACGTGGCACAGCCAAAATATTTGAAAATTTTTTTAAAAAGAGACAAAATAAAAGGCATCCCTTAGATGTTATTGTGAGACCCAAATGAGTTGTACACTCTACAGTTCTGTCTTAATATTACCTATTATTATCACTGTTGCCAATACTATCAATGATAATAAGGGAAACCAGGCAAAGGAGCCAAAGAATATGGCGGAGGCTGTGAACCTCTGTAACAGTTAGCTATTGCTACATAACAAGCTGCCCCCAAACATGGTGACTTAATAATATTCATTTGGCTCACAATTCTGCATTTTGGCATTTGGGGCTGGGCTTGGCTGGCAGTTCTGGTCTAGGCTGGGCTCCTCACATAACTACAGTCAACTGCAGGTCAGCTGGGCAAGTTGGCCAGCTGTCTGCTGAGGAACCTCCCCTTTTCTCTCTGTGGTCTCTCATTCTCCAACAAGTCAACCAAGATTTACTCTCAGGGCAAAATCAGAAAAAGTCCAAGAAAAAGAGTGGAAGTAGGCAAAACCTCTTGAGGTTAGGCTCATTGCTTCTACTACATTCTACTGGCCAAAGCAAGTGACAAGATCAGTTCAGATTCAAGAGATAAGGAAATACACTTCTTATTGGGAAAGGCTTAAAGTCATATTGCAAAGGACAGGGATGCAGAGAGAGGTGAACTCTATGTCTATCTTGGCAATCAATCTACCACACCCACCAAGAGGCCTATGGAATTCTCCTTCTGTCCTCTGTGTCCTTATCATCTCAAGGAAACAAAAGATCAGGGTAGATCCTCTGTGTGCCTTAGCTTAGAGTAAGCACACCCGAATATTCTTCCCCTTTAGTCATATTCAAAAGAAAAACTGTAGGGCTCATCAGGCAGCAGCCCAAGCGAGGATTTGAGAACCCTAGCAGAGTGATTGTAGGACTGGGCACTGCTGACAGGATGTGGCAGCCAGTCGATAAGACTGACCTTAATCCCAAAATAACGAAACTAATCCCTCCTATTCAAAGCAATGGGGTTTCAGCACCATGATTAACCCCTAAACACCAGAACTGGAAAGAAAACATTTTAAAATGTTCAAAATAGAACTGGATCCTCAACCAGCACCTGCCAAATATCCTTATTCTAGAAACGTCTGTGGTTTTTTCCCTGCCATCTTTTATTTGTTGCTATTTTGTGGGAATTTACACAGAAATTTCTCAGGAGGAGAGCAGGTGCTTTCTTTAATTTTCCTTTCCTCCCAATCTTTTCTGCACAAAAATATACCATTCTCTTTGCTAAAAGCATAAAAAAGACTGATTACTCAGGGATGAAAAAGAAATTATGTGTGTCAGAGACAGCTTAAGTACACACAAGATGTATCCTGGTTGTCTGGGGGAGTGGGGGTGTGGGAGGTGACTACTGTCTTCCCAGGCACTGTCTTAACTTCTTTAAAGGAACCAAGACAACCGCCAGTTTAGGAAAGATGAGAAAATGCTAACGGTGTGTGTTTTTAAACTTTCAGAGGCTGGGGGGATAGAAAGCTCTACAGAGCTAAACCCATACCCTCATTTGTTATTAAAGGCAAAACCCCCAACTAGGACAAAGAGATTTTCTAAGGGGCTAGAGCTTTTATATGTCTCCATTGAAAATCCACTTTACCTTCCATGCCTATCGATTTGACCATGACGATGGCCTACTGGAATTCCTGGCCCCCGAAATTTCATTTCTGCACCTTAAATATGAAGAGCCCACTCAGCTCTGAGAACAATGAACAACTAATTCTTCAGTCAAGATATCCTTACCAACTATCTCAACATAATCTGATTCCAAAGCAGTGATTTCAAGCCAAGAAGAAACAAGGGAGTGCCTTGGAAATGCTGTCCCCAACCTCCAGGGACTGAATTAGGGGGCATTCCAAGTTGGTTCCTCAGAAAACAAAGCTGAGATAGATGCATAAGTCTAAGTAGTTTATCTGGGAATGTGATTTCAGGGAGCAGGAAAGAGGGATAAGAGAGTGAAATAGCAAAGGAGGGGGAGCCATATGGAATTAGCCAAGATACAGGCACCTGGGTGTTGATTCCCATGGGGCAGCTGAGAAGCCCTGTGAAATGCACATCAGGACCATCTTCCTGGGGCAAGCTGGGGAGATTTACCCATCAGCTTCCATCTGCCTTTAGTTAAGGGTAGCCACAGGGCAGGGCATCAACTCCCTTATACTTCTGGGTGATGCACCTGAATGTCAAGGTGCTCTTTTCAAGGATGTCCTGCCCTAGAAGATCAAAGACCTCCAGGCAGAAGTGAGAGGTGGGACTGAGGTGGGTACTGTCAATTCATCCGTGTGTGAGACTGGTTGAAATCTGCATGAAACTGGTCACTACTGCTGTGGCTGGGATAAGAGACAGGGACAAAAGAGTTGGAAGGTATGTTTAAGAAGCATCTGATGTGCATTGCATACAGTTGTGCGGTTTGCATACTGCTCAACTCTAGAGGGTGCCATTCACAGCATAATAGCAGCTCCATATTTCCCTGCTTTATATGTAGGGTCTCAAATGAGATTCTGTATGAAAGAGATTCCACTGCTAAAAAAGAAAATGTAAAAACAACATAAGATGAAACCTTTAAAAGCTTCTGTTTTAGAATAATTTGGAGGACCAACAGAAGGGACAAACTGAAGAATAAATGGAAAAAATAAAGTTCTAAATATTAGTGATGGATCAAAGGTTTTGGATGATAACAGAAAAGTAACAGGGAAGGCTTGTTTTTGTTTTTGTTTTTTGAGTCCTGGAAACCCAAAGGCAAAGGGCCAGAAAGTTTAGCATGAGGAGGGAGATAAGGAAGAGGAACACCAAAGAAGATAGTATTGAGAGATTTTGGCAAAAATGACAACACAGAAGAGATTGAGGGAATGAGGGTGGGGGAGCAGAGAATGACATAACTAGTTAAAAGGAAATAAGAAAGAAATATGAAAGAGAACTTTTGGATAAAAATACTACCCAAAGGATTGGAGGACAAGGGCTGGTTATGGACTCAGTTCCTTGTTACTATTTCTCTTTCATCTTCTGGAAATAACCCTACCTGCAGTCCTTGGTCCTTCTCTCTACCTTTATTCTCACAGCAATCAAGGTGACCTTGATTATAAGCTTCTACACTGCAAAGCTTCTCTCATCCTCAGTCTCATCCAATATTGCTCCAAAGTTCAGAGAAAAATTCACCTCTGACCAAAAATTTTACACTTCCATTCTCTCGTGTTCTTACATATCTGTACATGCCCTTCAAACTCATCTAAACTTCTAGCTGCTTCTCCTACATTTTTTCTAAGTCCAACTTCCTAATGTCACCAAGAGGCCTGGTCAACAACTTCCTCCACTCTTGTGCCAACATCTGTAAATTTCTGCCCTTCAACCCTGGACTATAAACCCCAAACTCTGGATAAATGCAGCCCTCTGCCTGATCCCACTTGTACGAAGTCCTTTGGAACACAGGGTAAAATCACGCAAATACCTGGATTGGTGCCAATAAAAACACATGGTCCCTCTGGAACTCTAATGCCCAGCAGGTGACAGTGTAAATTGGTACAACCACTTTAGAAAACTATTTGGCAGTACATTTGGCCCTCCATATCTGGGATTCTGCATCTGCAGATTCAACCGACCAGAAATCTATCAGTAAGGGACTTGAGCATCCGCAGATTCTGGTATCCGAAGGGGTTCTTGGAACCCATCCCCCAGGGACACAAAGGGATCACTGTATCTACAAAAGCTAAATATATTCATACACTATGATTCAGCAATTCCATTCCTAGGTATCTACCCATCAGATATGTACTTTCGTTCATCAAAGACATGTACTAGAATGTTCATAGCAGAAAGTATTCATTATAGCCTCAAAGTGGGATTTGCTCAAATGCCCATCAATAATAGAATGGAGAAATCTATTATGGTTGTTTACACATGGAATTCTTCCAGCAATGGGAATGTGCAAACTACAACTACATGATAAAGCAAGGTGCATAGACCTTATTAGTTCAATGCAGAGTGAGAGAAGCCAAATATAAAGAACACTTTGTTTGATTCCACATATATAAAGTTCAAAAACAGAATAAATCAGTCCATAGGGTTAGAAGTTAGGATAGTTATTACCCTTAGAGTGAAGGGTTAGTAACTTAACCAGGACACAGAGAAGTTTCTGGGGCATTAATAATGTCCTGTTTCTTGACATCAATGCTGGTTACATGGGTGTATTCAGTTTGCAAAAATTCACTGAGCTGTATAATATGATATGTGTGCACCTTTTTGGATGTATGTTATACACCTCAACAAGACGTTTCAAAAGAGTTATAAAAACAACAAAATAGAGTCCCCAACTTCATCTGGCTCTCCCTTCAGCTGTAAGGGTCTTTCAAATATAAAGGAACCCCTTCTGAACCACCCTTTTCGCTTCCTCTCTCCTAGCATTATTTTACCTTGCATTTCAAGAGAAAAACTGAAGTTGTCAGTTTTGAAGTTGTCAGAAGGAGCATAGTGATGAGCCCTGTGGAAGCTCCCCTTCTGTCTGTCTTTATATTCTTTTGTTAGCTCACTGCTTTTGCTCTCTCATAACGCTGCTGCAGGGGACCAACCACGTCCAACTCATCCATCTCAACCTTTCAGCTTCTGCTCTCATCACTTCTTCATTCCCTAGATCTTTTTTAGTCTGATTCCCAAAACAGGGAATCCAATTAGCTCCTCCCTTAGTTTCACAACAAGCAACATCATAGGTTGCTGACTCTTTGACATTTGGTTTGGAGAGGCTGAGCTCAGTCAAATGCTCACTCTTGCTCCAGTTAGCTATTGCTGGAGAGTTAGGTCATGTGACACAAAACATGGCCACCTAAGCAGCAGGAGCTTTAAGGAAAGGGGGTGCAGTGAGTGAGTACCTATTGATATCAATATATTCACCTTAAATATTTAGTCTAAAATATTTCTTTTTTAATTTAGATTCTCCCAAAATAGAGCCTGAGTTAGGGATTGGATTCAGACACTTTATTTGGGAGGTAATCCCAGTGTGCAGGAGTGAGGGATCTGGTAAGGAAGAAAAGCCAATACAAGCATGTGTTGTCAAGATCACTGCTCTGGGCAATGGAGCTCAGTTCCATGGGAACCTCTGAAAACTTTACAGAATGCCTCTTAGAATTGTCCAGTCTAAAGAGGAAAGGTGAGAGCATTCTTTTTTCTTTTCTTTTTTTCCAGCTTTATTGAGATATAATTAACATGCAACATTTTTTGTAAGTTTAAAGTGTATCAGGTGATATTTGATATGTGTTTATATTGCAAAAGATTACCACAATAAGGTTAATTAACACATCCGTTACCTCACATAATTATAATTTTTTTTGTTTAAGAACATTTTAGATTTACTTTCTTAGCAACTTTCAAATATATAATACAGTATTATTAACTATAGTCACCATGCTGGATATTAGATCCCCAGAATATATTCATTTTATAATTGTGAAGTTTGTGCCCTTTGACCAATTTCTCCCCATTACCCCTACCCACAGCTCCTGGCAACCACCATTCTATTCCCTGTTTCTATGAGTTCAGCTTTTCTTCAGATTTCACATATAAATGAGATCACATAGTATTTGTCTTCCTCTGTCGGACTTATTTCACTTAACAGAATATCTTCAAAGTTTATTCATGTTGTCACAAATGGCAGGATTTCCTTCTTTTTTATGGCTGAATAATATTCCATTGTGTGTAAATACTATCAATACATTTACTTTATCCATTCATCTGCTGATGGACACTTAGGGTTGTTTCCATATCTTGGCTACTGTGAATAATGCAAGACAGAATCATTTATTCATTAGCTCACATCCACAGGGGTGGAGGATTGTTGATTCCCCCACAGAGGTGTTAACTCCCCCATACTTCCAAGCTTTCATGTACAGGGCTGAGCATGCTCTCACTGGTGCTCATGGCATTGGAGAAGCCCTGGACAGAAGGGAAAACTCAAAGTTTTCAAGACAGTGCCTGCTTGAGATGAGTCAAAGACTGCACAGGACTATCTACCCCTCCATGGCTGAAATCAGAGCTGAGGTCTAGAGACCATGGATGGATCTTCCACCAAGGAATAGTTAACAGCCATTGTTTTCTCCATTTTCTTACTACTCTCTCACCCTTCATGACCTTTGATTCAACCCTTGGTAAGGTCACCATGAAGTTCATCATAGTTTCTGGGCACAAAACAGAGAGAAAACTTTCCAATCCTCCATGCCCCAGCCTCTCTGGGATATTTGATACTGTTGACCTCCAACTTCAAAACTCCTTCCTTGTTTTATAAGAAACCTCTTTCCTCTGAATTTTTTCTTTCTCAGTCTCCTTCGGTTTCTCTTCCTCTGCCTATCTTTTAGGTGTTAGTGTTTCCCTGAAGTACTGAATTTGGTTTGCTTCTCACTCTGCATAAACCCAACCTTGCCTATAATAGCTTCAGCTACAGCCTCCATGCAGATGATGCCTAAAACTAGAACTCCAAGCTTCTTTTCTGATGCCCCAAATCACATTTCTGCCTGCCTACTAAACACCTCCTTCCAGCTCACCCACAGCCACTTCAAATTCACCATGACCCATACTGAAATGCTTACCGCCCCCCACTTCCAAACTTTTCTGCCTCAGGACTGAAGCCAGATACAATGCCCTCATTAAATCAGTTGCCAAGCCTTGTCTGCACCACCTCCTAATATCTTCCTCCTCTGCTCCTTCTTTCCTATGGCCACATGTGGAAAAACACAGATTCAAGACTAGCCTCCCCAAGAATTGCCTGGGTCCACACCACGCACAGAACGAGCTTAAAAAGCCATCAATCCATTCATGTTATGCATCTCCAGTCCTCCAGTGGTTTGGTTACCATTAAGATAAAGAACAAACTCTTTAGCAGGACATATGAACCTATTCATGATCCAGTGGCTGCCAATAATTAGGAACAATTTATTATTATTGCTCCTTAGCTTACTAAGAGGCTTGCAGTTACCGGAAAAGGATGTGTTTCCTCAACCCCCACCTCAGTCTCACAACCCATTCTAGCAAACACCTGCTCATCCTTAGAACTTCATTCAGGCATCAGCTGAAGTCTTCCACTGCCTTCACCACTCTGAGGTAGATTTAAGCACTACCTTCTCACTCGTCTCAGAGCACCCTATTAAATCTTCAAGTATAACATGCATCCATTGCATTGCAAAATTTGCCTTTATGTTTGTCTCTTTCATGACACTATAAACTTGTATCCATTACTATTGTTGTGTAACAAACAATCACACAAACTCAGTGGCATACAACAATAAATATTAATGTCTCACATTTCTTCCGGGTTCAGCAGATCTGAGCTGGGTGGTTCTGCTGGTTTCTGCTGGGCTCACTCATGCATCTGTGGGTCTGATAGGGTTCTATCTGGGCTGAGCTTGGCTGGACAGCTTAGCTGGGGTAGCATTGCTCCATCTGTATCTCATCCTTGAAGGCAGGGATTTTGTTTCATTCATCATGGCCCTTGGTATTGAATTGCCAAATGGAAGACCACAATGAGATAACTAGTTAATATTGAATATATTAAACAGAAAGTACTAAATTGAAGTCAATGGCATCCCCTACTCTTCCCAAATTCTTCCAGTTATCCATACGTAAAAGAACAGAATACCCTCTCACCCATTATCATAAGTATTATTTTTTCACTATTCCAATGATTATTATGTAAGACTTCCAAGTCTCTTGCAACCTCTCAGCAGAACATTCAAATACCAAGTGGTATTTTATCCACAGGGTAACAAGGATTTGTTTGCCTTCTCTGGAGCTATTTGAAGGAAAGCCACTCTGGTGGTTTAAAATATATATGTAAATTCTTTGATGCTCCCTCCAATAGGTGAAGCCTAATTCTCTTCCCCTTAAGTGGACACTTAGTGACTCACTTCTAAGGAATGGAATAAGGCAGAAGTGACAGTGTGTAACTTCTGAGACTAGATTATCAAAGACCTGTGGCTTCTTCCTTTCTTTCTTTTGGATCACTTGCTCTGGAAGCAAAAGCCAGCTGCCATGTCATAAGGCCACTCAAGCAACCCTATACATAGAGAGGTCTACATGACAAGGAACTGAGGCCTCCAGCCAGTGGGCACATGAAAAAACCTTCTTGGAAGCAGATACTCCAGCTCCTTCTGAAGACTGCAGTAGTCCTGTTACCTACACCAAGTTCATGTGCCTGATGCACCGTGAGGCCAAACAACAAAACTTTGGAGTTTGGAGCAGAGAAAAGTTTATTGCAGGGCCATACAAGGAGAAATGGGTGGCTCATGCCCCTCAAAACCCCGAACTCTCCAAAGGATTTCAGGAAAGCATTTTTAAAGGCCAGGTGAGGGAGGAACATCACAGGGTATGTGATCTGCTCATGCACAGTTCTCTGATTGGTTGATGGTGTGGTAACAGAGCAGTTAACATTGTTAATCCTTAGGCATCAGAAGGTCTGGGGGTTATGTGCTCATGATCATCAAGTATTTAATTTCTTCCATTTGGTGGTGGTTTTTAGCATCTGAAAAACTCAAGAAATATGAATGAGATACTATTACCTGGGTACTTCAGAGAGGAACTACAGCAGAAGATATGGGGGTAGGGTCTGTCCCAGGAAGGCCCATAGGGTCCTGCTCTGTTGCAGTCCCAACCAACATTTTGACTGCAACTTCATGAGAGACCCTGAGCCAGAATATACCCTGATTTAGGAAACTTTGTGGGGTAATAAATGCTTGTTGCTTTAAGCTGCTAAATTTGGGGATAGTTTGTTACACAGCAACAGATAACAAATTCAGCCACTTTGTGAATAAATTATTGAACCTTCCCCCAAAGACCAGGTTCCATAATTGTAACATTGCAATGGCTTTAAACAGCATAAAGGGGAGAAAATACAACAATGAAAACCTCTCCTTGGAAGCCCTTTACCTAATGTTTAAAAAAAGAAAAAAAAGGACAAAATAACTATCTACCTTCCTTGGAGGCTAATAGAAAACAATCAAGTTTTAGGAGAAACTGTTAAATCTGACTGCAAATGCTGTCCAGGAAGTCTGAGTTGGACAGCGAATTTGTAGAAGGAGAAATGTAAAAACTCTAACATTATCCCTTTGACTGAAGCCCAGTTCCTAATTTTCAAGTTCCACATTTAGCTGCTACCTCCTCAGAACAACTGGATTGCTAGAACACTAACATGACCCCCAGTTTATTGAACTGTCACTTGCTTTGTTCTCCCCAGCTTGGCCCTGAGACAGAAAACACTGCAGGCCAACTCCTGTTCTAGCCCAAAGGTGATAATGAGGGAAATCGTGAGACTCTTAAAAATAATGGGAAAAGGGAGCAATGTTTGTGCTTGTGAGTCACAGTTGTTTGGGAGGCAGGAGAAGGTAAGTGGACAGAGGAGGATTATATAAAAAGAGCAAAGCAGAAAATAAACACAGGCTCTGCAGACACAAAGCTGAGGGGAGTACCCCAGGCCAGAGGCCTCAGAGAGCATCCGAGCAGGCTGAGTTGGAGGTCTTGATGGGCAGGTGCACAGGTGAGAAGCCTGCGTGTGGCTGACTCCACCAGGGGAGCTGTCACCCACCTACGTACAGCAGGCTCTGGCCAATGATGTGAGGCCTTGCAGATCCCCAAATCTCCCCTTCAGCCACTGAAAAGCAGCATCTACCCCCTCTTCATGCCAAGAAACATACATTCACCAAGATGCCACTTTGCCCTCAGCATTGTACCAAACCCAGGGAATACAAAAATTAATAAGGTCCCTGGGGATTCAGAACTTAACAGGGAGATTGACCTAGGGATGGTCATACAAAAGAATAGGACAAGAACAGTAAGAGGGGATTGTTCAAGGAACTGTGGGAAATAGAGGAGACGTGTCTACTCAGAATGGGACCTGGAGGAGAGGTCTAAGAGCCTACCTGGAGAGGTGGCATGTGAGCTGCCGAGATAAGAATCATTCTGATGGATTATGTGTTATGGGAGAGAGTGGGGGGGGGGCAGGTCATTCCATAAATAGGTAATATTACAGTTGTAATAGTTTTCTCAGGCTGCTCTAAAAAATTACCACAACTGGGTGGCTTAAAACAACCGAATTTTATTCTCTCATTGTACTGGAGGTTACAAGTCTGAAATCAAGGTGTTGGCAGAGCCATACTCCCTATGGAGGCTCTAGGGGACAGTATGTTCAGGCTTTTGGTGGCTGCCGGCATTCCTTGGTTTAGGGCCATATCAATCTCTGCCTCTGTCTTCACGGTGTCAAATTTCCCTCTGCCTCTGTCTTACGAAGACACTTGTAATTTCATTTAAGGCCCACCTGAATAATCTAGATAATCTTTCCATGTCAAGATCCTTAACAATCATATCTGCAAAGACACTTTTCCTTATAAACTAAGACTAACAATTTCCAAGGATTGGTACTTAACATCTTTGAGTAACCATTATTCCCTGTGCTACAACAACCTAATACCTGGACATGCAAAGACCCTGGTGAGTGGATATTTCTGCATTCCTTGAACTTAAGAATGAGTGAGAGATGAGGAAGGCAGACATCTGAGCATGAAGGGTCTTACAGACCAGAACAGGGAAGTTGGACTTGACTCTGAGGGCGATAGGGTACCCTTAAAGATTTTACATGAGAGTGGTCAGACTTTCTTTACTGGGGATTCTCCAGACAACAGTGTGGAGTAGGGTAGGAGAGGGCTAGACTGAAGGCAGGCCATTAAATCCCACACTGGCTAAATTACAGATGTTCGGCCCTGGAGAGAGAGAAGTCCAGGGTTCTCCCTATAGCCACCAGGTCAGGTTTCATTATCAATTAACATCACCATGGGCTTTGAAACAGAGAAGTTAAGGCCCTGAAAGGATCTCACAAATACCCAGTGCCTGGAATATGTGGGCAATACATGCTTGTGAAATAAGACAAGAAAAGCATGTATTTACAAAGACTGTGGAAATCGGGGAAATTCAGGAGGCCAGTAAACCTCAGTGGAGGGGCCCCTGGGCCTGCAGGGTCCTACTGAAAGTGTTGATGGGAGATGCCCCACCCAGGAGATGATGCCACACCACCCCAGGGCAATCCACTGTCAATGCCTGACTGACATTGGGGTATTAAGGGTGGCCCCCTGACTCAGAGTGGGACAGTTCTTGGTGCCCTTCATGCTCTAGAGCTCCCCAGGGTGTCAGGCTGAGGCTACAGATGAGAACACATCCTTATTCCACTCCTGCCTGGCCTTGTCCTGCTCCCCTCACCCTGTCACAGTTTCCTCCTAAGTGCCCTCCCTAAATAAATCACTTGCACAAGAATCCTCATCTCAGGCTCTACCTAAGACAGCTTCCCTTTGTGGCGATGTGGATCTTAGGACAATCTTAGCTAAGAGACAGGTCAGCAAGCAGAAGTTCAAAACAGCTGTCAATGACTTCTGGGAGAATGCTAATTCTGCACTCACTAAAATGAGGGAAGAAAGTTTTGAAATTGATATTCAATGAGTGGATGTCAAAAATTTGACGGTCTGTACAAAGTAGAGTGTCTTTTCTTTTTCCCAGAACTGGTTTCTAATTAAAGACTATTCCTTTGGCACTTATCTCACTCTTCCTTGCACTGAAAATTTATGTTTTTGCAACACGTTTTGTTTTCACCAACTGAATTCTTAAGTCTTTGTGGTGAGGCCCCACATGGTAGGGTTTTCTTCCCCATAATGCCTGTCACCATAGTTGGCACTCAGTAGGGGCTTAATAAAGACGCAAAGTTCACATTCACCTGAGTTTGTGTGGGCTTTAGAGTTTACAGAGCACTTCACATACCCGAAGTGTGGTCCATGGGCTGGTAGCATCAGCATCACCTGAAAACTTGTTAGAAACGCAGAATTTCAGCCCACAGCCCTGATCTGCTGAGGGAGAATCTCTGGGGTGGGGCCCAGCAATCTGTGTTTTAACATGACCTCCTTGTGATTTTATGGGCACTAACATTTGGAAACCACTGGCATATATCTCTCATTCAACTTGTTGGGCGATGGATTGATTGGAGAGAGGACTGTCAACAGAAATCCACAAAGAAGTGCAACAGCAACAGGAACTGACCCCAACCGCAACAAACTTGCCTCCAACTGTGTTCATGCCCTGGGAGTGCTAGGCCAAGGCCCGCACTTCCCCATTCCACCACTGGGATTCAGACCCCACATCTAACACGGGCTGCTTGAGCAAATGATTTCCCTCAGCCTCTGTTTCCTCATCACTGAAATGGGAACAATCTTAGTACTAGCTCACACTGGCTAAATAAACTGTGGTACATCCGTGGTACAAAGGAATACTATGCAACCTGAGGAATGAGGTGGGCTTATATCTGCTGCTATAAAAAGATGTTCAACTTATATTTTTATATAGTTCAAGATTCTGAAGAGTAAATTGTGTGTGTGTGTGTGTGTGTGTCTGTGTGTGTGTGTGTCAGGTTAAAAACAAAGGACTCATTACATAGATATGTACATTATACCCAAATGTATACATTACATATGTATGTTCCACATATGCATTACATATGTGTGTGAAGTTAAAGATAAAATACTCATTAACATATACACACAAATAATTATTATATGTATATCGTATGTGTGTGTGTGTGAGAGAGTCCTCCAGTTTTAACCTCTCATACACACATACACAGAGCACTGATTATAGGTGAGATGCTGGAAATATCAGTGAAAATAAGAAAATCAAATTCTTGTCTATGAGAAACGTACATTCTAAGAAGAAGACAGCCAACAGAGAATCAAATGCATAAATAGAATAATTATAGATTGTGATTAATGTTATGAAAGAAACCATCTAAATGGTCTGACTGTGACTTAGGAGGGGCTTGTTTGATAAAGGACAGTGAGGATCTGCAGGAGGAGGTATGTTTAAGCAGAAACTGATGGAGGGCATGGTGATTCGAACTGTTGGGGAAAGGGCATTCCAGAGGGAGCATTACGGGCAAAGACTTTAAAACGGGAAGGGGCTTGGCTCATTTCAGGGTAAAAATGAGCAGATCAGTAGAATAGGAGTCTAGTAAGAGGATGGAAGAGGGTTTTATAAGTTAAGATGAGGAAGCACAGTATGCAAACCTTGAGAGTTGTGTTAACATATTGGATTTTGTTCTAAGAGCAAGGAGAATTCATCAAAGGGTTTACCCAGGGGACTAACACCCTCTGATTTGTGTTTTTAAAAGATCTCTTGGCTGCTGAGTGGGAACAGCCTCGTGGGGAAGGGTGAGGGAAAGCAGGGCCCCATCTAAGAGGCCATTACAAAATCTGGGTAAAATATGGTGCAGATGCTTTAAACTAGGGCAATGACTCTGGAAGTGGAGAAAAGTGGGCAAACTCGAGAATTACATTGGAGGTAAAACCAGACTTGGACAATGGATTGAAAGATAAAGGATTGGTACTAGAGTCCACTGGCCCTTCGCTGATCTAGACTCTCTTTACCTGGGACAAATGGGACAACTCAGCTTTACTCCATACATCTCTCATTCTCCAGCAAGATAGCCTGGGCACGCATTCATGGAGACAGCAGAGACACAAACCACAATGGAAAGGAAGAAGCTCTTTCTCAAGCCTCTGCTTGAGTCACAACTGCTAATATCCCATTGGCTAAGGTAGGTCACATGGATAAATCAGAATCAAAGGGCAGGGAAACAAGCTCAGCCTCTGGAAGGAAGGAGCTGTAAAGCCACAGGGCCAAGGGCAGGGACACAGGAAGGGCTGAAGAATAGGAAGGCAGAGCTTTTCAAAGGACTGGCAGCTCTACATTAACAGCTGGGAACAGGAGACAGCAGTGGTTAGCATAGTCCTGAAATGTTGAAAATGTTAAGTGCTTATCACTTAGGAAGCAAAGAATTAAAGTGATTAAGTAAATGCTAGACTGTGAAATGCCTTAGGACCCAAGGGTATGCTAAAATTTGGGATTCTCTGCTTTCTGGCCAGTTTTATTTTATCACAGTGAAGCAGAAATTGAGGGACAGCATGAGATAGCCTGGCAAATAATTTCATTCTCCCTTTGTTTCTTCTCAGTTATTATTTACCTGGTGCCTTCCCTGAGTGGGATTTTCTTGGGCCCCCCATCCCCCAAAAGACTGTAGTAATTTCTCTAGAGGAAGCAGAATTTCTACCACTATCCCCAGGCAAACCATTCCAACAGTCAGGTGGGATGATGGTGGTGGTGGTGGTGTATTGTCACTGTTTTATATGGATTTTTTTTTTTTTACTTAGGACATAAATTGTGGGCCCTTAATGACATCAGTTGTAATTTTTAACCTTATTGGGACAAGAAAGGATAAGCATCTCCCTAATTTCTAGAAACAAAAATAGCAAGGAAATAGGACATTTAAGTAAACAAGAGCTTTTTACAGAAGGTCTGCCGATGTTGACTGCTTCTCTTCATCACTGTAGATCTGTGGCCTGTCTCTGGGAAAGGGCAGAAAGCCTTGGGGCGCCTTGCTCAAGAACAGTAGATAAAAGTCATGGTCTGACTATCCCATCTGCTTCCTTGAAGAAGGAAATATTATAAAATAGTAATGTCAAGGCCCCAGGCAATGCAGTCTCCCAAGCGGTCTCTGAGTTAACCAACATGTCCTCTTACATGCGAACTCGGAATCATGATGGGGTTGGGGCAGACAGCCGAACGCACTGACTATGTTGGCACGCGGTGCAAACGAAAAGGTACCATCTGTTCAGTTGCTGAAAAATGATGATGCATAGCTGTGACTTTTTTAATGTTCCATCTGGGTATAACTGAATTGCTTCTTTAAAATAAAAAATATCCTTATTTGATATATATCCTTTCTTGTCATGGTCTCCATCCATCCTTCGTTTTTTCTGTAGGACTTATTTCATGAGAAGTATGACATGAAATATTAAAAGTTAAGGACGAAGGTCTTTGGGGGATGGCTGTGGAAGTTTTGTTTCTCTGGCTGACTTGTCCTTTATTTTCTTGTCATTTCAAAAACACTTTCCATATGCAAAATTTTCTCTCACCCCCCCCTGCAGAAAATGCCCTTAACTGGATAACTGGATAGACCAGCCGAAGGAGACTATCTGTCTGTTATCTACACACAGGAGGAAAACAGGACATGAATTTGCCAAAATACCTAGCTACCTACATTTCCAAACCAAGAAAAGCAATTAATTTCCTTTCCTAAAAATCATGTTGGTTCTAAAGAACATTCTGAGAATAATTATAAGGGCAATTAGAAGCGCAACTTGAATTCACAGTGACTGGCTCCTGAAACATTAAAAGCATAAGAGGGAAGAAAAGTAAAAGGAAGGGGTCTCTAACACGCCTCTCCCCAAGTACAATTCTAGATTTGAAATCTGTTGTTACTTTACCATAGCAAACTTCACACTTAATTTCCCAAATATTGAACTTCTGTCATCCTATTCCTTTCAGGGAGCCCTTCAACTACTGCTTCCCCTGAACCCATGTCATGTCATTGCCTTTAATACCTAACAATCCTCCAAGCACATGCTATGAGCACACTTGCCCAGACCAAGAAAAAAGTAAAGACCAGGAAGAATTTGGCTATTCTCTCAGCAAAAGCACTTAGATGTGCTCTTTCTAGATGATGGACACCAACAATTGAATGTAACTCCAAACAATGCCAACTTCAATAGCAGAAACTTGGCTTCTTGTTCTATTCGATTCCATTTAAATAAAGTTACTATCTACCGTGTGCTGGGAGCCTCAGGAAATACTAGATTAGAATAAACCATATTGTCTGATTTCAAGAAGTTTACAATGTAGAGAGACAATGAGATACAGATAAGGGGAAAGCAGTTCTCAATGTGTGATCCCCAGACCAGCAGCAGTAGCATCACCTGAGACTTTGTTAGAAATGCAGATTCTCAGACTCCACCCCAGACCCTCTGAATCAGGATCTCTGGGAGTCAGGCCCAGAAATTTATTTTCACAGTTCTTCCAGGTGATTATGATGCTCTCTAAATTTTGAGAGTCACTTCTATAAAGCAATAGAGCACAAGCACCAAAGAGAGATACAAAGTGCTTTGAGTAAAGGGAAAATCACATTTATTTTGGAAGGAGGACTTCCACGATTGACTGTATTTCCATAAAGCTTTGAAAGTTAGGTAAGATATTGAAATGTAGGGAGTGTAATAGGAAGAGGACATTCTGGGTGAGTGAAGTGTGAACCAAAGGACAGAATTAAGAAAGCAGAAGGAAAATCAGAGTCTAGATTGATGAGCATGGAAGGAGACAGGGAAGAGGACCAGAAGATAGGTTGAGGTCTGAAACACCAGTCTGAGGTGTGTGTTGTCTAACACAGTGGGCAATGACAAGCTACTCAGGTTTTTCACTGGAGGAGTAACAAGATTAGAGCAGTGCTTTTGGAAGATTCATCTCAGGGTTTCCACAAGATAACTTGGAGTAAGAAGATAATGCAAGAAGTGGGGAAACAACTGAGTTGATGATTGCAATAGTTTGGGTAGGTGATAAAAAAAGCTTCAACTTTTTAGGGTGTTTGCAGGGGAAATAGAAAAATGAGGAAATTAATTGGAGAAAATTTGAAGGACTAGATAAATAAGATTAGCAATTAATTCTACATTAGGAGGAAAAGAATGAAGAGAATCAAAACCTTGATTTACAACTAAAGATTAGTAATGTCATAAACCAAAGAATAAAGTAATCAGGAGGAGGAGTTGGATTTGGAAGGGATTTGTTTTTAATGTACTTGACGTTCTGTGGTATGGTCATTATGAAGTTGCGAGTGTAGGCATAGAGTTTATAATAATAAAATCTACAATGTTTTGACTGCATAGGGCTCTGCCTCGCTAAGCACAAGAACCAGGCGTATGACCTATATTATATCGTGTCAACCTTACACTGACTTTATGAGAAGGCATTATTATACCCATTTTTACTACCTAAATTAGATTCTGTGGCATATAACAGAAAATCCGAATTAACAATGACTTAAACACATAGAGTTTATTCTAGCATGTAGAAGAAATCAGGAGGTATGCAAGGCCAAACAAATATGGTGCCTCCAACAAAGTCATCAGGGGGCCAAGTTTCTTCTAATGTGCTCTTCAGCATCCTCTACTGGGGAATTCCATCCTCAAGGGCATTTCATCATTCAAGATTGCTGCTGAAGCTCCAGCCATCAGGGAGGTGATGACTAAAAATATGAGAATGGATGCTTATCGAATATAAAGAATAGGAGGTTGGAAGAAAGAGCCTTTGGAGAATGACCACACGGGAGGGCTGGGAGGATGCACAGGAAGAGAGAAGCACCATGTCAACAAAAGGCAAGAAGACACAAGGCTTCACTATGAAAGGAGAGGTAGTTAAGCAGTATCCAATGGTGCAGTCCTTCAGGATAGAAAAATGCTTATTGGATTGGAGTAGGTGAAGCCCTTGATGGCCTTCCAAAGAACAGCATCATTTAAGTGTTCTATGGCAGCAGATCTTAGATTAAGGAAATATTAGGTGGTGAAATAGTGGAGCAATAATTTCTCTTCTGTGAAGTTTGGTGATTCAGGGAAAGAGCAAAATCATGATAGTGACTGAATTGAACAGTGTTGAGGTAATGTTTTCATAGATTAGAAGACCTGAACATAATTCCCCTTTATGATGTCAGGTCTCTGGGAGACTAGATTTAAATTGCTTGAATGTGTGGGTTGAGACAACAGAGTACTTCTTCCATGATCAGCAGCTCCAATCAGATTCCTCACAGGGAAAGTGAAGCAAGTGTTGGCTGATATTATATCATAATACAGGGCTGATATTACATTTTGTAAAGGCTGTCTGATAATCTTAATTAATTCATTTTTGTTTTTCCCTCCAAAAGCTAGATGGAAATTCGTCTAGCTCTGGCTTGGGTTCTTGAAGAAAAATTAATTGCAAAAGTGAGGATGTTTCTTTAGCCTTCTGCACTCCCCCAAGGTCAGCGAAGCCTCTCTGGGTGCTTTTGCAAGGCTGCAGAATCTGGAATGGCAAGGCTGTGGCTCCATTTCAGCAAAAATAAATATCATATTACAACACGTTGTTTTTGCAGCTGACTGAGGCTTTGGTGTCAGGGATATTTCATTCTGCAATTGCAAATAAAGAGAGAAGTTGCTGGCAGGGCAATGTATGGTGTTTGCATCATTCCTTTATGAAGCCATTTTCTCCCCTCAAGGAGTGCATTCCCAGAAGACTTTTTTTCCCCCAACAAACGTCTGGTGTTTCTGCAGTGCTCAGCGTGCATGACTTGCTTTGAAGGCTGTTAAAAATTAAGACAGATAGTTGGACTAGTTCTCCTGGTACATTTCATTCCTTCCTCCCTAACTTTATCCGCACCTCCCATATCCCCCCTCCCCCAAACCCTTCTATTACAAAACTATGAAAGAATGGCAGAGACTAAAACCACAACATACTTTGCAATTCTAATTTTCTAACCTAAAGCTAGTGAGCCATAAAACCCTAGAAGCTAAAAACTGCCTGAGGAGAATCCAAATCTTCTGGCTTTAAAGTAGCTACATATATTTTACCATTTTAGCTATTTTGAGGTAGATTTTCTCACATATGCATGCTTGTTGAAATTAAATGTGTTTTTATCCTTTTATCCTTCTGGAGAGAGAGCAGACTTGAGAGGGGCACTTGTTTTCTATCTCTTGCAGAATAAATTTGAATGCTCAGGGTAGGCATTAAGTTATCTGACTGTGCAATTTCTATCTAAATTGATTAGGTCTGGTACTGCTTTGGAAACTGGGTACATGTAGGAAATGGAGTTGTCTTATTTGAGCCTGCCTTTTAGTATATGGGTGTTATCACAGGTTTGTCGTAGTTTGTATCCCCCAGAAACAAACCCTAAGAAGAGGTTTTGAGGAAAAGTAGTTTATTTGGGAGGTGATTACAAGAAAAACTGGTAGAGGAATGGGAAAGTGAACAGGGAAGAGAAGATATTCAATAAAGGCTATCTTAATGAGAAGCTGCCACTGTGGGCAACTGGTGCTTGATCCTTCTGGGGACCTCTGGGATGCTCTGTGGAACATGCACAGAGATGTCACACCTGAGCAGTGGGAAAGCTTGCGCATTCATCAACCAACTCCCATGGGTCATTGGTGGACAATCCTGGCCAGAGATGTCAATTCTTCCCAATTTCATCTATAGACGTACTGTAATCCCAATCAAAATCCCAGCAACTATTTTGTAGATATCAACAACCTTATTCTAACATGTATATCAAAAAGGAAAAGACCTAGAATAACTAACACAATACTGAAAAAGAAGAACAGAGTTGGAGGACTTAAACTGCCCAATTTCAAGACTTACTATATAACTACCATAATCAAAACAGCATGGTATCAGTAAAAAAAATAGACACATAGATCAATGAAATAGAATTAAGAGCCCAGAAATAGACCCACAAAATATAGCCAAATATCTATCACACAAAGGCAAACTGATCTTTGACAAAGGCTCAAAGGCAATTCAATGGAGAAAGAACAGTATTTTCAATAAGTGATATTGGAAACTAGATATAGACCTAACACTTTACAAAAATTAACTCAAAGTGAATCATAGACCTAAAGGTAAGGTGAAAAACTTTAAAACGTCTAGAAGAAAATGGAGAAAATCTCTATGGGTTGAGAAACTGAGTGTTTAGATGCAATACCAAAAGCACAATATATGAAAGGAAAAACTGATATGTTGGATCCTATTAAAATTTAAAATTTCTGTTCTATAAAAGACACTTAAGAAAATGAAAGACAGAATGGAAGAAAATAATTGCAAAATACATATCTGATAAAGAACTTATATCCAAAATACACAAAAAATTCTTAAACCTCAATAATAAGAAAAAATCCAATTAAAAACAATAAAGATTGTCAAATTAGATAAAAACAGCAGGTAGAATATGATTTTGTAAATAATAATCATAATAAATACATTAAAAAATTTTTTTTCAATAGCCAAGTCCTTTAACTCTCTCTTTTTTCAAAACGGAGTTGTGAACTGTAAACATTTCCCTTCCTAGTTCTTGTTTTTTTAAACTTGAGTAAAAGGGATTATACAGATTTTTTGATGATGGCCATTCTGACTGGTGTGAGGTGATACCTCATTGTAGTTTTGATTTGCATTTCTCTAATGCTTAGTGATGTTGAGCATACTTTCATGTGTTTGTTGGCAATATGTATATATTATTTGGAGAAATGTCTATTTAGGTGGAGGGGGTGTGGAGAAAAGGGAACTCTCTTGCACTGTTGGTGGGAATGCAAATTGATACAGCCACTATGGAGAACAGTATGGAGGTTCCTTAAAAAACGAAAAATAGAACTACCATATGACCCAGCAATCCCGCTACTGGGCATATACCCTGAGAAAACCATAACTCAAAAAGATTCATGTACCACAATGTTCATTGTAGCTCTATTTACAATAGCCAGGACATGGAAGCAACCTAAGTGTCCATTGACAGATGAATGGATAAAGATATGGCACATATATACAATGGAATATTACTCAGCCATAAAAAGAAACGAAATTGAGTTATTTTTAGTGAGGTGGATGGACCTTGAGTCTGTCATACAGAGTGAGGTAAGTCAGAAAGAGAAAAACAAATACCATATGCTAACACATATATATGGAATCTAAAAAAAAAAAAAAGTTTCTGAAGAACCTAAGGGCAGGACAAGAATAAAGACGCAGACGTAGAGAATGGACTTGAGGACACAGGGATGGGGAAGGGTAAGCTGGGACGAAGTGAGAGAGGCATGAACATATATACACTACCAAATGTAGAATAGATAGCTAGTGGGAAGCAGCCGCATAGCACAGGGAGATCAGCTCAGTGTTTTGTGACCACCGAGAGGGGTGGGATAGGGAGGGTGTGAGGAGATGCAAGAGGGAGGGGATATGGGGATATATGTATACGTAAAGCTGATTCACTTTGTTATACAGCAGAAACTAACACACTATTGTAAAGCAATTATACTCCAATAAAGATGTTAAAAAAAAAAAAAAAGGATTATACAATGGGAGAAGGAATTGCAGGAGAAAGAGTGACAGGCAGATAAAGGGAAATCCTTAAAGTAGAGTGGGGTGCACAGTGAGCTGGAGGACCCAGACCCCACGCTTCTCAATACCCTTAGGTGGTAACAAGACCTCAGAAGGAAGCTAAAACTGGCACTGAGCCTCCCACTGGAGCAAGGCTCTCTGTGCTCCTCTGGGCTCTGAAGCAGTACAGTTCCTGTTCTCCTGAACTGCTGAACCATAGACAATAATGAAGGCTGCCATGCTAGATTGAAGATCAGAGGCCTCCCTCTACTCTCCCAGTAGTACACAAATCTCCCAATTTTCTCTTTGACCTCAAGGAAGATTAGGAGCCTCAATACTTACCAGGATCTCCTGACAACATTGTAGGATGAAGGTCAGAGATACACTTAATTTTATTTGAAGAAAATAAAGATACAACTGAGTCTATGTGTATGAAGTTATATGTGCTTGACACATATGAATGGGAAAACAACTGTAAGGGTACATATCAAAATGGTTATAGTTGGTAAACTCTGGGTAAGGATTACAAATGATTCTTATTTTCTTTTTATTTAGCTGTGCTCTTTGATTTCCATACATTGAGAATGTGTTACATATGGTAAAACGGAAAGGACTAGCTGAGTGGTGTGGTGTATAGGGCCTAGGTTTTAGACCCCATAGACCTGGGTTTGAATGACCAACTCTCCTACTTATTAGCTGGGAGAATCTAAGAAAGTTATTTCCATTTTTAAGCTTCATGTCCTCATCTATAAATGCCAGTGATGTCAACCTTGTAGAGTTATCATAGAGATTAAAATTAATCTACATAGAGTGCAGAATACTTTCCCACATAATTACACACATAAATATTCATGATAATTGTACACTTTAGACTACTGAACTTTGTACTATGTAAATTATATCTCAATACAGTTGTTAAAAAACACAAAAAAATACCTATAATACTTTTGCATGAATATTTAGACCAGCTATGGAATAGCTAACCTAGATACCTTGAAGGATATTTATAAGGTTGGCATATGTCCATAATTTATATCTTTAAATTAAAGACAAAAAAAAGCATTGCTTTCTTGTTCTATAATGCCAACTCTGAACCTCTAAGAAGGTCTGTACTCTAACAACTCTTTCTTCTAAGAATGACTTAAAGAAATTCATAGTACAGGTTACCAATTGGATGTGCTGGCTGTGTTCCTTAGACTGTTCAGAGGTTACTTAGTCCCTGAACACCTGACATTCTTCTTCTACTGAAATGGAAAGAACAGTCCTTGTTGAGGGATGAATTATGGCCCTCCAAAATTCATATGCTGAAATCTTAACCTTCTGTACCTCAAAATGTGACTGTGTTTTAAAATGGGGTCTTTAAAGAGGGAATTAAGTTAAAATGAGGTCACTAGTGTAGGCCCTAATCCAATGTGACTGGTGTCCTTAAGTGAAGAGGAGATTGGAATACAAATACACATGGAGGGAAGACCATGTAAAGACACAGGGAGAAGATAGCAAGCCAAGGAGAGAGGCCTCAAAAGAAACCAACCCTGGCAACACCTTGATCTTGGACTTCCAGCCTCCAGAATTGTGAGAGAATAAATCTTTGTTGTTTATGCCATCCATTCTGGGGTACTCTGTTATGGCAGCACTAGAAAACTAATACAGCCCTTTTGCCTGCCCGAATTTTGAGAGTGTCAGGAGGAACCCAGTTAACATTCAGAAAAAGCTTAGGAATCCTTTTTTTATAAATGTTATTTTTATAAAAATCATTATCTTGTGTGGTATACCTACTTAAAATTATGATGTGGCAGCTATTTTATTCCAAGGTATATAGCAAAAAGATTTAATCTTTAAGTTGAAAATAAAGTGTGTCATGAAGGAACATATCAAATTACAAGTTTTTGTAGTATCCCTCTTCATTCACTTCAAAGGATATAGTATTTGCTTGGTTCATTTACCAGGACATTGTGCTGAGAGGCATAGTAGAAGGAGAGAAAACTTGAAGAAGATGAGAAGATGAAATTACTTTTTATAAAAACAAAAAAAGAAATGGTAGGGAGATAAGCTAGCACAACTAAAGGCTTTTGGAACATAGGTGAGAGAGAAGAGATTCAGGAACAGCCATTAGGATTGGAATTTTGGGGTTGGGGGAGAGATGTGTAAGAAGAGTTGTTAGGAAGGCTTGCTGGATTGAATGCAGTGTGGTGTCTCCTAATTCTTCCATGAAAAATTGTCATAAGACTTTCATATTATTCTCCAAAGCTTTTGATTCAGGTTAAAAATTCATGGTGCTTTTCCTGACATTCCAAAATGCTGAAAGGTTGTGAAATCAAAACAGTGTAGCTTAAAGGACAGCTCATCCATGTAGTGTTTCTCTTAAAATTTTCTACAACGTGAAACACAAAGTAATGTGCTATAAAGACAATGATTAAGCAAAGGGTATTTTAAAGTTTACTTTCCTTCCATTTGATTTCTCCAGCTTTCAAGTATCTGCTACTCAGTCCACTTGTTGCCCTATTTTGATTGTTTTTGGCAAACAGATGCAGGAGAAGAACACTATCACCTTTTTTGTTTTATATAACCTTAGAGGTACAAACATAATGTTAGTCAGGTTTTCTTTCGTAGGGAAAAATTATGAAGGACTGAAATACAGCTAAAAAAATTCCTGATGTTTTCAATGGAAAACTAGGCATTGTCTAGCATACCCCTCCAAGTTATCTGATACTATGGGGTCTTTACACCTTTCATTGTATTAATGTTTTCTACAAATTTGTAAGTTTTAGAGAACTGCAAGAGATACAAATGATTCTTGTCCACAAATATGCAAATGAATTTGGAGGAGGTTCAATTAATTTTCCTCCCTTTCTGTGGAAGAAGCTATTTTGGCACAAGTTAAGCAAATCCAAATTCATTGCATCATTCCTGATAGCCCACGTATGTGTATTCTTTTTGGAGTCTCCTTTGAACTGGTGGTAACATCTTACTGGTTCCCTCATTAATTAATGAATTAAATAAAATCTTTGACATGTGTCCATTTTAAATATGTATGTGGGTTTATTTTTTCTAAAAAATTATCCTTTAATACTTTCATGAACTGACTGTCTTTAAGCTTCTAGGAGCCCAGCTGAACCTCTTACCTGAGGTTCAACTGGACATAATAAAGTGAACTACTCTTTTGGAGTGAGGAATAGCAGGGGATGGCTGGGGAACAGCATAGCTGAACTGACCTCTCTATACCTCAGTCAAGAGTCTCAACTGTGTCCATCTCCAATGAACCCAGGAGAACTGAGTTATGATCTGCATGACATTTTTATCTCAGACATTCAGTTTGACTTTCAAGTCAAATCAAAGACTAGTAAAAAAAAAAAACATGAATCCAAAATGAAACAGACTATTTTTCAGCTTGGCACTACACCATCTAGTCTAATGTGAAAAAAATTCATTTCATTTTGCCACTGCCTGCTGATTGGCATGAACTCAGCTGTCCTTCAAAGGTTCAGCCTCTCTTGAAAGCAGGTACAGTCATTGCTGTGAGCCAAAGGGGGAACTGTAGTTGAAATTTTCAAATTCCCCTGAGGGTTGTTTTTTTGGAAAAAATTATTAAATGAATGGTTTTAGCATACACTTGAAAGCTACTTTAATTCTGTTTCACTTTCAGTGTATGGAAGTAAAGGTAACATTAGAGAAGTGTGCTGATTACTTCCAGTGGGTAAAATACCTGCAATCTTGAGATAAATGTTGCCAGAAAATAGAAACTGATGTGAGAGGTTTATCCTAGGCACATTATCAAATTATAATAGAACTTAAAACACATGCCTATGCTTTTGTAGGAGAGAAGAAATATCTTTTCCTTTTAGGCTCTCCATTGGGGATCCTGTAATGAAAGACAGATTAACAAGAGAAAAACAAACAGAAGTTTATCAACATGTATATCTCATATATACATGGGAGAAACTCACAGATGAGTAACTCAAAGAGGTGGCTAGAACTTGGGCCTAAATGCCATCTTCACTTAAAACAAAAGAAGAAGGGTGTGAGGTGGGGGTGTGGGGAGGTAAGTTATGGGAAGGTGACCAGGAAAAGTATGTAAAGAAGCGTAAGGTTTGTTATGCGGATTTAAGACTGTTCCTTCTCTATTGATGAGTTTCTTGTGATTTAGAGTCATCCTTCTTTTCCTGGTACAGAGAGGAAGACACCTTCACAAATGGAAATTTCCTTTACAAATGGAAATTTCCCTTACAAAAAGACAACTTATACCCTGTTTTCAGAACTTCTCCTGTGTCTGCTGTTTCTCAAAATAGTCAATTCTAAATATTGACATTTATGCTAAAGAGGTATATTTTAGGGTCGCACGCACATTCTGGTCTCCTACACTTTCTACTATCGCCAAACTTGAAGCCTCATCCCAGCATTTAGATTAAATGGTTGCTCCATCCAAGTCACCCATGGCTTCTGTATCACATTCAGATAGTTTTTACTTACCTTTAGCTCTTAGTTCCATTATTTTAGAATCGCCAGTTGGTTTTGAAGTTGAGAACATTTTTTTCTTCCTCTCCCAGGTCATAAAATTGAAGGACAAGAACATGGGGTCTAATCTAGGTAAATATCTTAACAGAATGATATCCAAAGTATAATTTTCAAAGTGTTTCATAGGTTGCAATTCTTATATAAAACCATAATGAGCAGAAATCTAAGTTTTATTAAACTCATTAATGAGGGAGACAGCAGGATGACAAAGTTGGTTCAGAAAAGAGTACAGGGAGGACTTCCCTGGTGGCACAGTGGTTAAGAATCTGCCTGCCAATGCAGGGGACAGGTGTTTGATCCCTAGTCTGGGAAGATCCCACATGCTGTGGAGCAACTAAGCCTGTGCACCACAACTACTGAGCCTGCGTGCCACAACTACTGAAGCCTACGCACCTAGAGCCTGTGCTCTGCAACAAGAGAAGTCACTGCAATGAGAAACCCGCACACTGCAACAAAGAGTAGCCCCAGCTTGCCGCAACTAGAGAAAGCCCACGCACAGCAACGAAGACCCAACACAGCCAAAAATAAATAAATTTATAATAAGTAAATAAATAAATAAATATCATAACATTTCTGGCTTTATAAAAAAAAATACAGAGAACTAATGAAGAAAAGGAAGAATGCTGTGATAAATCACAAAGTTAGATGCAAAATTGGTCATTGTCCTACCAGAAATAAGACCAGTCTTTGGGACTAACTTTTCTACGTAAGAAAAATCATTCGTGTTATTATCAGGCAAAAATAATTTTCATTGCACAAAAATTACTTGCCTAATATTGGGCAAAATCATTTATATCTTACCAGTTTCCAATAAAGGAACATCCAACTTTACAAAGTTGTGAGTTGTCTGAGCCTTAATCAACAGTAAATGGCAAATCAAACAAACTTGTATATCTTGTGACTCTAGGGCAGGGGTTAGCAGACTATAGTTGGGCTTAGCTGACCCCCTGTTTTTTGTAAATAAAGTTTTGTTGGAACACTGCCACAGCCATTTGTTACGTATTACACATGGCTGCTTTATGCTGCAGAGTTGAATAGAGACCAGGTGGTGAACACAGTCTAAAATATTTACTATCTGGCCCTTTACAGAAAACAAACAAAACTTGCCAACTTTGACCTAGGAACAGGACATTGTCTAAAAATAAAAACAAAGGTGACACAATCTTTTTTTTTTTTTTCTTCCAAGTTTTGGAGGATATTTTTTCTTTGCAACAATTTTAATAAAAAAGCATGAACATGAAATCAGAAAAATCTCTTCAGGGGAAAGTCACATCAGAAGTGATTTAAATCCACGAATATACAATTGAAAATTATACATTTTGCAATAATTATACACTATTCATTTGTACAGTGGATTCAGCTCAACAGCACCATGGATTCTCAGAATCTCCTTCAGAATCTATTACACATGTTGGAAACAGAGAAATACCAAATTATTTCTAAGAGAAAGCTCATGACCCATTTAAATCCTTAGCATTCCAAATTACTCACTTCCCCTTGATTAGAAAAATCAAAGCAGGCGAGGCGGGGCGGGGCGGGGCCGCCGGGTTCGGGCACCCTGGGGGCCGGCGTGTGGGCTGCCAGGAAGGGGGCGGAGCTGCCGGCTAGTCGAAGGGGAGAGGCAGTAGCCGGTGTGGACGTGTTCCTCAAAATCCGGCGCCGCAAGACCATCATCTTCATGGAAGGCAAAGAGTCCAGCACCATGTTCCTGTTGAAGAGCATCGTCGAGGGCATCCTCAAGCAGCTGCCAGACGAGCAGCGGCTGTACAAGGACCACCGGTTTCTAGACGATGGCAAGATATTGGGTGAGTGTGGCTTCACCAGCCAGACCCAGCCGCGGGTGGGGCTAGCCTTACAGGCAGGTGAAGCATTTGAGACCCTGCCCATCAAGCCCTTCTCCAGCCCACCGGAGCTGCCGGATGTGATGAAGCCGCAGGACCCAGGAAGCAGCGCTAATGAACAAGCTGTGCAGTGAGAGCTCCCCCTCAGGGCCTCCCCCCACTCCTCCCACTCCATAAAAGAGATTGGGTGCCCCCCCCCCAAAAAAAAAAGAAAGAAAGAAAAGAAAAATCAACCCAGATTTTGGTATTCAGCTCATCCATATTCTGGTATTTTCCTTCAGGAATTTGCTATGTGTAGCAGGCATCAGGGGATCACACTTTCAAGAAGTAGACTTCCCTGGTGGCACAGTGGTTAAGAATCAGCCTGCCAATGCAGGGGACATGGGTTCGATCCCTGGTCTGGGAAGATCCCACGTGCTGCGGCTCCCTAGAGAGAAGCCCGTGCACTGCAACAAAGAGTAGCCCCCACTCGCGGCAGCTAGAGAAAGCCCGTGAGCAGCAACGAAGACCCAGTGCAGCCAAAAATGAATAATATTTTTTAAAAAAGAGAAAAAGTAGCCTGTAGCTTTTCCTTGATAACCTTATATACAAAAGTAGATAAATAAACTTACACAACCGATTGTTGTTTGGAAATGGCATCGGAGCAAGGGTTTTAAGATACCCATCTAGACTAATCCAGTCCATATTGTCACTTTAGAGGTCATACCGCCTACTGTCACTAGACCACAACGAGTGTGAATTACAGGCATTTGGGAGATTCTGTAGACTCCCTTTTCCCATCTGCAAACAGGTGCAGGCAAAAAACCAATTCAAAGAAGTAAATATTGACAAAGTTTTTATCTAGGTTATACGCAGGGCTGAGTTTCAGCCAGCACTTACAGTTTGTTAAAATATTATAATATTTAAGTGCCAACTGGTAGTTAGCCATGGCTATGAGCCCCTTAGGTAATCCTCAGGTTATCCCAGTCATTCCAGCCTCTCTCCCTTGAAGCCCGAGAATCAGCCAGCTACCAGAAAGTTAACTCTGGCGGAGTAGAGAACCAACCTTCAGTCAAGAGTCCATGGCGATTGCTAAGTGTCCTCACCATGTTGTGTGCTAAATATTTTTCATTTTACCCCCTACATTACATTTCCCACATTACCAAGTTGTTCACAGTCCCTTTTCAATTAAGTTCCTCTAGGCATCCACTAGCATGAGACAAAATCAATGCAAATCTCTTTAAAAACAGCAGGGACAAATTACAAAGAAAACCAGGAAGCCTAAAATGGAAGCCAATCTTAATACTACATCCCAGGCTCTCTGAATGCGGAAGGATTGTGCAAACTATTCTAAGGAAGGGCTCTAGGCACAATCGAGACAAGACTGAGTATTGAAGAACTGCACAGCATAGTCTAGTGGAAGTGACTAGGATATTTATTCACCCATTGGCAGTGGGGGCTCTGGTTGGGAAAACCTGTAGGGCAAGAACAAAGAAAATAGAAAAACAAGACAAGGGAGCTTTGGAAAAAAAAAAAAAAATAACTTTGATTTTATACTTGTGCTCAATCCAACTTGTGTGGTCAGAAAAACTCATCCATTTTGATTTTAGCTTTCCTCAATTATTGATGCTATACTTCCATACACCGAAAATCAGGTGCTGCTCGTGTCCCACCTGCATCCCCCTACTCCTCTTAGTAGTTCAGTGCACCCTGGCCCAACTTTCAACAGCCAGCCTCTGCCTTTCTTTCCCTCAGGGTTTTCACTGTCTTCTGGAGCCCCCTCTGCCAGTTGGTGTATAAATGTCCCAGTTCCTTTGATATTCAGGTAGGTCAAGTTCCTTTGACCCTGATGTATCCTACACTAGCTTACAGAATTTCCCCAGCAGAATGAAGCTCCAGTCATCCATAACGGTAGCTGGCTCAGTGAGACACATGTCACTGGTTCCTTTTTCTTCCCCTGTCTCACTTAGAAGATCCCCAACCTGTGTTCCCTTCACCTCCTAATTAATCTTGAAACCTTCCCAATTTACACTCAAATTAGTTCCCAAATTACTCTCAAGTCCTTGTCTCAGGACTTGTTTTTTAGGAGAACCCAAAATAAAACACGGTAAGTGCTCAAGAACGTTCATTCATTCATCGAACCCTTTTGAGTATTTCTTTTTTTTAATAAAATAATTTACAATTTAATAATCATTTCAGGTATAGAAAGCAGTATTAGGAAAACATAACTGATGATTATTTTCATAATTATATGCTTTTTATTCTTAAATTCATGTCTGTTCAATTAAGTGGCAACAAACTAAAATATGAAATACTAACACTCTTTAAGCCTACTACAAGATTTTTACAAAAGTTGTCACATGAAACATTTGTAAAGAAAATAGGGAATAAAGAATCTTTATTCTTGCTTAAGAAGCTACTCATAATTGAATACATAAACTGAAATAAATGTTTACTGAGATATTTTTGCATATTCTTGACTGTTGAAACTTCAAGAGTATCTATATAATACCTGCAAAAATTTCAAAGTGCTTAAAATGGTTTTCGCTACAGTGATAAAGGCACTCTTTAATTTAGAATATCTATAATTGGCTATTGAGACAATCTTTAATTTATCATGTTTGATAATGTCAGAAAATGAACAGTTTAAACTATGCAACATAAAAACTTTAGTTGAACAAGATCCTAGCATGAGTTCCAACACAGTCTTTGAAATGATCCAAGTCTGTGAAGTTTTACAAAAGGTCAACCTCAAAACACTTTACTCACATGTCTTAAAACCACAGATATTTAGTATCATTCACTATGATATATAATATTAAACGGTTTAATTCTTTGATGTTGTAAAAATGTTTTTATCAGGAAAAAAAAAAGAAAGAAAGCTGTTCTACATACCCTGTCAAAGGTGCCCGATTTTGTAACCCAACTTTTTTCTGGAAGTTTATATAAGCAACATATACACAGGAATTACAGCTAAATGGCACTAAGTAATTTTGACCTCATACTTTTTTTTTAATCTGTCTTTTCCAGGTTATCCACAATAAGCATATATAACTTATAATACTAATCATTAGATATTAATTTCTTAAAAATAGGCCCTCTCTTTTCTTCAGTTTCAGTGATACAGGAAATTCCGAGGTTGTTTCAGCAGGAAGACCACAAAGAAGAAAGCAAGTATGGAAGCAAAAATTTTTGTGATTATCTACATAAAATAACTATGCCAGGTAAGTAACTAATGCCAATCTGTGTTTTCTAGAACCCAAAACCTTCTCAAGTTATGGTACAAATATGTGTTTATTTTGATTAGTTGTATATCTAACTTTAATAGTAGATACTGTTTAGAAGAAAATACTTAGAAATGTATAGATCTACATACAAATATTGGTTCTGTAGCTTACTATTTGTGTGATATTTGCAAAGTTAATTAATTTTTCTAAGCCTTAGTTTTTTGCTCTATGGAGACGTAATAGATACCTTTAAATGTTTTAATAGGGATTAAATGAGGAATTTTAAACATGTGATAGAAATGGAAATAAAGATATAGTAAAGTAAAGTAGATAATGCCTGGGACATAGTAGCATTCAGTAAATTGTAGATATAATTATGAAGTTGATGTTTGTATTCTTTTTTGGGTGATAATTTAGAGGTCTTCCAAAATGTTTTAAGCCCCATAAATATTTATGTAAATAGTTCTAGAATAATGTTAAGGCTATTCCTGTAGATATAAAAATATTACCCCGAAGAACTAGCAAAATACAAACCCAGCATTCTCCTGAACTTAGATTTCTTTCGTTTTTCTCCTTAAAAATGCATTTGGGGGAATTCCTTGGTGGGCCAGTGGTTAGGAATCCACACTTTCACTGCTCAGGGCACGGGTTCAATTCCCGGTCGGGGAACTAAGATTCAGTAAGCCGTGTGTCACGGCAAAAAAAAAAAAAAAAAAAATGCATTTGGATGCAAGCTAATGCTGTGCTTATGGTACAGTCAAGTTGTATGTTCCTCTACTACTATGCATTCCATATTTTACATTTTAAAATGAGAACAGTTAATAATGTGAAACTGTTTGGGAATTTGAAGAAACTGGTTTATTAAAGGATTTTCAAGTATTTCTACCTTTTGGAATTTACTGAAGTTTTTTGTGTCTTAATTTTTTTTTTAATGTGGTCAACTTTCATGAGTATTTCACAGGCTGTTGAAAAAAATACATGCGCTCTATTTTCAGGGTATGGTTTGATACATACCAAACACATAAATAACTGTGTTATTTAAACCTTCCATATCCTTTCATATTTTTTGTCCACTCAAACTATTATAAACTAACAGTTGATTTGAAGTCTTCTACAACAACATGCTTCTATTTCTGTTTTTATCATCTATAATTTTTGCTCTATGATTGCTGTTGCTATGTTATTTGATACGTATATATTTATAAATGATATATTTTTTGCATTCTTCAAAACTACAAAGTACTGCATTTGGGGCTGAGTCACACTTTTCTGATATTATGATCATAAGTCTTCATTTTTTTATTGATAAAATGTGCCCTTTTTTGGTAGATTTTGCCCATCTTTTTATTTTAAGCATCCTGAATCACTTTGTTTGGTGTGTCCCTTATATATGACATATTGATAGAATTTGCTTTTGTTTTATTATCCAGTCTAATCTAAAATTCTTATTTTAATATGTAGGTTAAACCCATTTATATTTACTGAGATGGCATATGTTTGCTCTTGGTTCTGTTTCATATTTTCTGTTTTTATATATTTTAAAGACTTTATATAGTCTGTTTCCTTTGGTTTGCTTTCTGTCTATAGCTCTGAGTTTTTGGAAGGTTTGTAGCTCTGTTCTGGTGATTACCCTTATTAATGCATTTAGCCAGTGCATAATAGTCCTCTGCTATGAGAAATAATAAAAATAGTGTTTTCTCTTTCTTCTGCATCCCTTTCTCTCCTCTACCACTCAACTTAAATCAATAATATTATGTTTCTTACTGTTATTTGTACTATTAAAAATATGTATGTCTATTGCTTGATTAGTCAACTTTTAGTGATGTCATTTAAATCAGAGTTACTATAGATGAGACAATCAGCACATCTATTCTAACTCCTAGCTTCACTCCAATTTTTGTAGTTTGTAACATATCTATATTGTCCATAGTCACTTCACATGAGCCCATCACGTTCAGCAAGTGTATTCTTTTTTTTTTTAAATTAATTTATTTATTTTTATTTTTGGCTGTGTTGGGTCTTCGTTTCTGTGTGAGGGCCTTCTTTAGTTGTGGCGAGCGGGGGCCACTCTTCATCGCGGTGCGCGGGCCTCTCACTATCGCGGCCTCTCTTGTTGCCGAGCACAGGCTCCAGACGCGCAGGCTCAGTAGTTGTGGCTCACGGGCCTAGTTCCTCCGCGGCATGTGGGATCTTCCCAGACCAGGGCTCGAACCCGTGTCCCCTGCATTGGCAGGCAGATTCTCAACCACTGCACCATCAGGGAAGCCCAACAAGTGTATTCTTTTTTTTTTTTTTTTTTAACTTTGGGTTTATTTATTTTATTTATTTATTTATTTATGGTTGTGTTGGGTCTTCGTTTCTGTGCGAGGGCTTTCTCTAGTTGTGGCAAGTGGGGGCCAATCTTCATCGCGGTGCGCGGGCCTCTTATTATTGCGGCCTCTCTTGTTGCAGAGCACAGGCTCCAGACGCGCAGGCTCAGTAATTGTGGCTCACGGGCCTAGTTGCTCCGCGGCATGTGGGATCTTCCCAGACCAGGGCTCGAACCCGTGTCCCCTGAATTGGCAGGCAGATTCTCAACCACTGCCACCAGGGAAGCCCCCCCAACAAATGTATTCTTAACAGTGCTTTCTGAGATCTGTTTTCCTCTGGGTCTTTAGTTTACTAATCTCTTGCTTTTTTCCTTCCCTTTCTTCTTTCAGCTGTTGCTCATCTCTGCTGCTTTATTTATTTCACAGTCTGTGGATCATATTTGTCTCCTGCTTTCACAGAAGATAGAATCTATGGGGGAGTGGGTGTGCTTTTTTTATTCTCCTTGAAAATATTATATAGTTTCAGGAATTGAAGAAGGAAGAGGCTTACTTACACAGATTTGCTCATACTGGAAGTCCCTGGGTTGGTGTTTTTTTGTTGTTTTTGTTTTGTTTGCTGAACATGTGACCCTTACCCATCCAAGTTTAGGATTAAGCCTTGAAGAAACACAAAAGGAATGACTCTAATCATAGGAATTGTAGGTGTTTTAACAAAACAATGAAGGAATCATTGGTGGGGTAACCTTTTAGAGCACCTCTCAAGGTGCAGAAGTAGATGGCTCATTATCCTGCCTATATAATTATCTGGGCCAATTGAACCGTTCCTCATTTGGTAATAACCATTTTCCTTTCAGTTCAGTTTCACAAGTCTAATTTCACAGAATTACAGATCATCAGCAATAAGAGTGATGCTAAAGTTTATGTTCCCAAAGAAATTTCAGCTGTCGATATTTTTTTCTTGGAAAAGAAATGTCTTTTGCTTATTCTTAATTACTCAAAGACTTTTAGAAATTCGAACATAATGATAACTCTCAAGGCAAAGATGACAGGAACATTTCCATTTGGATTACTTCGGGAAGGTTAATAAGACTGGAAAGAATTGTTTGTCTATAAAGTTAAGGAACTGAGAAGAAGACAACCTATTGGTTAGGTCACTGTTACTCACTGCTTAATTCTTCCACCTTCCTGAAATATTTGCCCAACTCCTATGAAATTTTAACACGTGTCTGGTGGTAATTCACTTGTAAGAAAATTCAAGCCACTGTCTACTACAGGCCAGAGAGTCTGACTTTCAGCATAGTTTTAGTGATTACCTTTGCCAAATGCTGTGGAATACTCCAAAAGGAAAGGCTTTGCATGTCTTGATATTCCACTGAGCATCATGAGAACCTGAGGGGTAAGGAGAGTAGTCTGGTGCAGTAGAACAAAAATAAGCTTTTGGAGCCTGAAGCCCACATACTCAGGTCTTAGCTCCACCACTTACTGCCCATCTATAAGACTAAAAAACTATACCTACCTAATACAACTGGTATGAAGACTGCCTAAGGTCATGTACATAAAGCTCACAGGACATAGTAAGTAACTGATAAAAGTCAGTGGCCTTTCCTTTTGCTTCCCAGCTCCTTCTTCTAATTATTCCTTTTTTTGCCTTGGACTTAAAGTAGGGAACTTTTTTGTTGGGAGCAGATAATTCTTTGCCTAGTAGAGTATATGTAGTCCTCCTCTAGTGCTCTGGAATGGAATGGAATTTTTGCTCCTGAATATTATTTGGCCCACTAGTGACCTGCCCAATTACGGCATTTCTCACATTGTTTTATAGTTGCTTTTTGCACATATCTTTTCCTGATGGATTTCAAAATATTCAAAAGCTACATTTTCTTCAAATCTAAATATATACCTTATTAGTTATCTATTGCTGCACAAAAATATTGCTCCAAAATTTAGCAGCCTAAAACAGCAAACACTTATTTTCTCAGTGTTTCTCCAGAAGTAGCTTAGCTGGGTGATTCTGGCTCGGGTTCTCTCATAAGATTGCAGTCAAGCTGTTTGCTAGGGCTACAGTCATCATTTTTTATATTTTTGGCTTTGTTCAATATCATGTTAAACAGATTCTCTTTCTTTCTTTTTCTTTTTGAGTTTAGATTCTGTATGAGACAGAAATTCCAGCATCAATTTACTTTTTTAAAAAACCCTCAAATTACCCCTAAAGACAGTCTATAGCCTCTTCAAAGAATTTAATATAGTTAAAGGCCTGGATAAAGGCTGGTGACAATTGTTGGCTTGGCATCAGGGGACAGGCTGTATGAAAAATGATGTACCTTTAAACACAAGAATTATATTCAACTCAGCTACACACACACACATGGAATTCAGGGGCTTAGGAAGCTGAGGGAACAGATTCCCATTTCACACTGACTGTGGGTCTACCCTCGATCAATGAAATGGCAAGTGCTAATTGAAAAGGGTGTGTGTGTTTGCCAAGTTGAATTCATAGAAGTTAAATACATTTATGTTCAATACTGAATGTTGAAATGTAAAGAAGTTTTCTGATTCATCTGTAAGCACCAAATTATTAGTTTTCTAGGATTTGATATCTTATTTTATGTGTTTTCTTTCCAGTATTTTAGAGCTTTGCTCTGCTTCCTCTTCAATTGTTCTAGTATTAAAGTACTTGGAAATCAAAGTGCTTTCCCCAGAATATGATGAACTACTGGTATGTTTTATTCCAATCATATAGATAATAATTTAGCCCAAAATTATATGCTTGATTATTTTACATTTATTTTGATTGAAATCATTAATTTAAATTAAATTTAAATTAATTTGTAAATTAATTTAATTAAATTTATACAGTATGAAAGACAATAGTATATCACAATCACAAGTATAAAATCCAAATAGACACACAAAGCCGTTTGAACTAAGCCTATTCCTTGGTATTGGTTTGTTATGCTCATTGCTCTAGTAGTTGGCTGCTCCTCCTTTGCAGATAATCAATGGCACCTGTCAAAAGTTTAAGAAACATTATATTTTTAAAAACATTGTAGAAAAACAAATTTGCGAAAAATTTTCTTGATTTCTTCCCCCAAAACTGGAATACTGTTTCTTTATAGCAGAAACCCTTGTCCTTGTTCACAGGAGGTCAACATTCCACTGCAGCTGAGTGGACAAACCCAGTCTATCCCATCAGCTGAATAGAAATCTAGAGGTCATAAAATCCTGAAGGTCTTCCTTTTATTATCATTGTTAAAAAATCTAGAGCTTGCATTCTCCATGGAAAACAAGTTCTTCCCAAGTTGTTGTGCTATCTCTATTCGTTGAGTGATGTCTTTACCACTAGCTGTGTTTAATAATTGGTTCTGATATGTAGGTATGGACACAAACACATCTTGGTTAAGGGTAAAGGAGTTTTAAATAAATTGGCTTCTCTGATCAGAAAGAATATTGTTAAAATGTAAGTGCCATGACTGCAGTGGTCTCCATCTATTTTGCTCACTGAAGCTTTCCTAGAAAAATGCCTGGTGCATAGTACATGCTCAACAAATATTTGTTGAACGATTTTATGGTTGAAACCATCTTTTAGGTTCCATAAACTTTTGTCACATGTTTTATTTTATTTTGATACCTCTATATTAGTTTCCTAGGGCTGCCATACCAAATTACCACAAACTTAGTGGCTTGAAACAAGAGAAATGTGTTCTCTCACAGCTCTGGAGGCCAGAAGTCTGAAATCAAGCTGTTGACAGGGTCACACCCCCTCCAGAGGATCTAGAGGGGAATCCCTTTCTTGCCTCTTTCAGTTTCTGGTGGCTCCAAGTCTTCCTTGGTTTGTGGCTGCATAACTCCAATCTCTTCCTCCAACTTCACATGGCCTTCCCCTCTGCTGCTTCTTCTCCTTCCTCTAGGGACATTTGTCATCGGATTTAGGGTCTACCCTATTAATCCAGGATGATCTCATCTTGTGATCCTTCATTTAATTACTACAAAGACCCCTTTTCCAAATAAGGTTACATTTACAGGTGCCCAGGGGTTAGAATGTGGACGTATGTTTTTGGTGGGCCAACTCAACCCACTACAACCTCTGATCATCAATTTTAAAATTCTGTTCATTCAGTACACATTTTGTTAAGTGTCTAATATGTGTCAGACACCAAATGAAGTGAGGATGCAAACATCAGTATGATATAGTCACTGGCCTTCTTCAGCCAGATAATGACTTTTCAAAGATTTTTATTCTAAATCCCTCAGATTTAGAATAAAATAAAATTGAAATTTTATTTAAAATAGAACACAATTTAAACTCACATAAAAGAAAGTCTTATCTACTCTGAAATCCTTTCATGTTAATTTTTCCATGAGTTCTAATGAGCACGCTTCATTGCTGTTAATTTTTCAATTGCCATACCATTCATCATGTCAGATGTTATTAGTTCAGGGTAATCCCTTTCAAAAAATTCCATGATGTGAGACACTTTTAATTAGTTTCAACATATTTTGTTTCACCACAAATCAGAATTTGTGCAGGAGTATTAAATTCAGTGAGAGCCCATTTACCTCTGTGCCTTTGTGTCATTAAAATATCATCAATATTTCTCTGGCTGAAGTTAACAATATTTTGTCTTCAGCTGGTTTCTTTGGAAAGCAGAGCCTGCAAAAATGTAGAGAGTATATTTGTAAAATAATCACAGGGAACACGAATATGGGATAGGGAGAGGACATCAGGGCAGGAAGGAGAAACAAAACAGGAATACGTTGTAAAGTAAGACACCCCTATGTGGCAACCAACTGATGTTTGACCCTGTAAGACTTTTGAAGAGTCTTATAAAACATATCACAGGGACAAAATAGGGAAGCACTTACCCATCCATTGGCTTCCTTTCCTCATTGGTTAAGAGTCCACACCCCTTCTCATTTGGGTGCACGGGTGTAATTGCTGAGCTGTTCCCAAAGGTATTTGCATAAAAGGGGAGTAGCCGGTCTGAATGAGATACATTCCCCCCAAAGCTGGGCAAGGCATGTCCTGAACTAGTCACTGTGGCAATAAGTGGAATAAGAGGTGGACCCCAAAGGATTTGCAGATGAGCAAAAGAGGTGTCCAGCATTCTTTTATTTCCCCACTGCCAACCGGGTTATCCTCAGCTTATGAGACTGTAACCTTGGGAGCAGTATGATGTTACATCATTGGACTTTGACATCAAGAAACCAGGCCTCTGGTCTTGGAGAAGTCACTGTCTACATGCATTAACCTCCTAATTTGCGTAAGAGGATAACCACAGCCACACTTACCTCATGGGTTTACTATGAAGATGAGATGAGATAATATATAGAAAGTGTTTAGTCCAGTACATGTACGTTCTGACACTAACTTTCTCACACCAGCTGGGTGTCCAATAATTCAATTCAATTCTGACACAAATTACCTGGAGTTAGCACAGACCTCACAGGTTAATGGCTCAGTCCCATGAGACTGCCCCCCCACTTCAGATGCCAGCTGCAAGTCCCGGGGGTCCCCATGCCACCCACACTTATGCTGGCAAGCTACCAAATTCAGGGCTTCCTATATCTGCTCAAGTTTGATAATTCACTAAAACAACTCATAGAACTCAGCAAAACACTATACTTAAAATTATTTTATTAGAAAGTATACAAATGAATAGCTAGATGAAGAGACACATAGGATGCAAGGTCTGGCAGGGTCCTGAGCACAGGAGCTTCTATTCCCACGGAGTGGGTCCACCACACTGCCAGCACGTCATGTTCACAAACTACAAAGCTCCCCGAGCCTCGTTGCTGATTTTTTTAATTGAGGTTTTATTGCGTAGACATGCTTGATTAAATAATTAGCCACATGATTAAACTCCATCTTCAGCTGCTCTCCCCTCCTCAGTGGTTGGGAGATGGGGCTGAAAGTCAACCTTCCAATCAGGTGGTTGGTTTTTCTGGTCACAAGCCCCCATCTTGAAGTTATATAAGGACCCCATCTTAAGTCGTCTCATTAGCATAAACTCAAGTATGGTAGAAAGGGGCTCAAATGAATAGCAAAAGATACTCCTGAGGAAATTCCAATGGTTTTTGGATCTCTGTGCCAGGAACTAGGGACAAAAATCAAATGTATTTTTTTAAATTATACTACAGCATGATACGTATGTAGCTTTCACTGAACATGGACGATAATTATTCTTAACTTGTGGAAGCTCTGCCAGATACCACTGTCATCACCACCACCCCCATGACAACTTTGCTTTGTTAAAACTTTTCAATTAAAAAGTAAATCTTAAATTCTATATACACAATTATATATACGTATAAATTTTATACACACACACAGAGTGAAAGAGTTGGAAATGGTTAAAGTACCAGCTCAATTTTATTTCCTTTGACAAAATACAGAAAGCATATGTTTAAAACAAAAATACAAGCAATAATTCCTAAAAGACCACCTAAATGAAGGCATTAGATGGAGTAAGGTGGTATTACCTAGAGTATAATCAACATCTGTTTTCAAGGTTAAAATAGACAGGGAGGGACTTCCCTGGTGGTCCAGTGGGTAAGACTCTGTGCTCCCAATGCAGGGGGCCTGGGTTCGTTCCCTGATTGGGGAACTAGATCCCCCATTCATGCCGCAACTAAGAAGCCCACATGCCGCAACGAAGATCCCGAGTGCCGCAACTAAGACCCAGTGCAGCCAAAATAAAATAAGTAAATAAATATTTTTTAAAAATTCTAGACAAGGAGAAGTGAGATTAACATAAAACTGAAGAGTATGAAAAATAAATATGTGCTAAAGAGAGCAAGCAAAGTAATATTGCAAAGCAGTTCTTGAGCAAATTAATAAATGTATTCTACAAACAATAGATGCCAGAGACAATTTATAACAATTAAGGAAGTGTTTATAGTGTTTATTTAAACCTTCTGGAGGAAGGTTTGAGGACATTGAAAGAGGTAGAAGGGCAGGAGCAAAAATGTGGAAACAAGAAAGACAAAATGTAGTCCTAATTATTGTCTGGATAACTAGTCACCCTTGCTAATGGTTTAGGTTTCAAATGAGCAACACAAATCTAACAATAGCAATGTCAGGTTTATGAAGGGTCTCATGATTATCCATGGCCTTTTCACTATGAGGAGCCTGTGAGGATCTGTTGGGGAGTTTATTGTATCAAAGGAGGGAAAGATATTGAGGTCAGTTGTAAAAATGGAATGCATGAAAACAATGAATTCAGGGAAATGTATTGAGGTCACCAAGACTTTGTGAAGAAACAAATAGCACAAGGAGGAGAAAAGTGTGAATTATTTACATTCTTGAAATCATGTCAGTCATTTGAGCAAAGAACACAGGTGGAATGTGACCCAGTGGGGAAGGGAATCCCACAGAGCCTGAACACATACTCACTTGGGGTTGCCTTGGTGAGGACCTGCCTTCTCCCAACTGCTAATGAGAACAACACAAACCCAAATGAAGTAAATAGTAATTAGAGGTGGAGCTAGCAGTGGCCTCTAGGTCCACCTTGGGATTTAGGTTACAAAGGATGAAGTCGAGAGGGAAACACTCTTAAGTTATTTATAAAGGGGTTAAATTGAATCTATTTGTGTGAGAGCTTCTGGGCACAAGTGATATTTCTTTCCCTGGCCTTGGTCATTGTCAGTCTATAATAAATCAAGTAACGACATATCCACATGGTCTTGACTATTTTCCAACTGGCATTGCTACATGGAAGGGACCGTAAGCTGAAAAATGACGGGCTTACTCTTCTCTCCTGAGAAGGCTGGCTTAGGATATGTGATATTGTGATTTATAATAAGAAATGTGCATTTGGTCTTCTTTTCCCTTTCCTGGCACAGAGCTCCTAAAAGGCTTGGAATTTCTTAAGTGTGGAGAGCCATAGGGTGTCTTTTGTTATGCTAATGAGGTGAATTTCAGAAAGCCCTTAGGTCACCTAAGAATGGGGGCTCCTTGCCTGTAGGAGGGTCAGAACTTTCATTTCCCCCCACCTCCACCCTCCACCCACCACTCCCGACCTTGTGGGAGGGGAAAGGGGATGGAAATTTAGTTTAATTGCCTATGGCCATGATTTAATCTACCATGCATATGTAATGAAGCCTGCATTAAAAAAGAAAAGAAAAGGAAAAAAAAGAAAGGAAGGAAGGAGGTTCGGAGGGAGAGCTTCTAGGTTGGTGAACAAGTAGAGATTTGGGGAGAATGGCATGCTCAGAGAACATGGACGCCTCGTGCCCCTCCCCACACACTTGCCCTATGAATCTCTTCATCTGGCTGTCGATTTGCATTTAAAATCATTTGTAATAAATCAGTAATCCAGTGAGTAAACTGTTTTCCTGAGTTCTGTGAGCCACTCTAGCAAATTAATCAAACCCAAGGATTGGGTTGTGGGATGCTCTAATTTACAGCCAGTTGGTCAGAAGCATGGGCGACAGCCTGGACTATTATTGGTATCTTCAGTGGAGGTTAGTCCTGGGGACTGAGCCTTTAACCTGTGCAATCTGACGCTGTCTCCAAGTACACAGTGTCAGAATTGAGTTGAATTATAGGACACCCAGCTTGGTGGCGTGGGGGAAGAACTTACATGTTGGAACTGGGTGAAGAATTGTAGGCTCACAGTAACTGGAGCAACATGTGCCCCTTGCTCTCACTCAAGAAGATATAGCCTGCCCACAGAGGGTCCTAGGAAGAGCACAAAAGTCAATAGTAATGGCTATTATTTCATTTGAGCTTCACAACCCCAAGAGAAGAATAGGCTTTATTATTCCTGTTCTACAGATGAGAAAATTTAGCTCCAGAAAGATTAAACAATTTTAATAGTGATATCGCCTGTAGAAACTAAAGCACACAGATGCTCTGACTATAAGAATCAACACTGGGGCTTCCCTGGTGGCGCAGTGGTTGAGAATCTGCCTGCCAATGCAGGGGACACGGGTTCGAGCCCTGGTCTGGGAAGATCCCACATGCCGCGGAGCAACTAGGCCCGTGAGCCACAACTACTGATCCTGCGCGTCTGGAGCCTGTGCTCCACAACAAGAGGCCGCGATAGTGAGAGGCCCGCACACCGCGATGAAGAGTGGCCCCCGCTTGCCGCAAGTAGAGAAAGCCCTCGCACAGAAATGAAGACCCAACACAGCCAAAAATAAATAAATTAAAAAAAAAAATTATTAAGATTTTCTAGTTATCTTTAAAAAAAAAAAAAGAATCAACGCTGTGAGCTTTCTATGAGTTAATATTTTTCTGTCTAGTCCATGAATAGTTTCCACGATATGCTTGCTGACTCTGTTTTCTGTATTTAGTATGTTTAGAACTTGAACAATGAAGCCCAGATCATCTCTCAGGAAGCTCAATATACTTTTTGCTCCCTCTAGTCAATGTTTCATTTTGCTTTGTTTAATAAATGATTCATTTCTCATTTCTAACTTAATAAAACATAACTCTTCTTCCCAAACAATGGGAAGCCTGAATCAATCATTTTAATGGGCAGAGATTCTGTAAAGGGATACAGAGTATGAAATTGCTATGTGGGGAATTTTATAACATTCTGGGAATCTGAAAAAACAAAAACAAAAGCCAGTGCAAGGTGTATTGCCATAAATCATATAGTCTACTAATAATTTAAATGGAAGATTTTCATTGGAGTCTTATCTCTACAGCTTCTAATCATAAGTTGTTGGGTGGGACACTGGACCTTAGTTTCATCTTCAATAAAATGAGGATAATAATACTTATCCTGGGGCTTCCCTGATGGTGCAGTGGTTAAGAATCCGCCTGCCAATGCAGGGGACATGGGTTCGAGCCCTGGGATCCGGGAAGATCCCACATGCCGTGGGGCAACTAAGCACGTGCACCACAACTGATCCTGCACTCTAGAGCCCGCATGCCACAACTACTGAAGCCCACGTGCCTAGAGCCTGTGCTCCACAACAAGAGAAGCCACCGCAATGAGAAGCCTGCGTACCACAACGAAGAGTAGCCCCAGCTTGTCACAACTAGAGAAAGCCTGCGCGCAGCAATGAAGACACCACACAGCCAAAAATAAAAATAAATAAAATTTAAAAAATAATAGTACTTATCCTTTGGGATATTGATAAAATTATGCCAAATGTGACATCACAATCTCCACTGAGTTACCATTATCATAACCAGAGTCCTGGAGAAGAAAGGGAGAAAGTGACAGTGTACTTATTTTAAGAAATAATGGCTGAGAAATTCCCAAATCTGGGGAGAAATTTGGACATCCAAGTTCATGAAGCACAAAGTTCCCCTCTAAAATTTCAACCCAAAAGATCTTTTCCAAGACATATTATGATAAAACTGTCCAAAATCAAAGACAAAGAGAGAATTTCAAAAGCAGCAAGAGAAAAAAAATCATCATATACGAGAGAACCATTGTAAGTCTATCAGCAGATTTCTCAGCAGGCAACTTACAGGCCAGGAAACAGTAGGGTGATATATTCAAAATGCTAAAAGAAAAAAACTGCTAACCAAGAACACTTTCCCTGGCAAAGTTGTCCTTCAGAAATGGAGAAGTGGTAAAGACTTTCCCAAACAAACAAAAGCTGAGGAAGTTCATCACTACTAGACCTGCCTTCAAGAAATGCTGAAAGGAACTTTTCAAGCTGAAATAAAGGGATGCTAATTGGTAACATGAAAACATATGAACATATAAAACACACTTATAAAGATAAGTATATAGTCAAATCCAGAAAACTCTAATACTGTATTATGGTTGTGTGCTATGGACTTAACTCTAGTATAAAGCCTAAAGGACAAAAGTATTAAGTGTAGCTACAAAATTTGTCAATGAATACACAATACAAAAAGAGGTAAATTGTGACATCCAAAACAAAATGTGTGTGTGGAAGGAGTGGTAAATAAAAGGGTAGAATTTTTGTATGCAATTGAAGTTAAGGTGTTATTAGAGTAAAATAGGCTGTTAAATCTATAAGATGCTTTTTATAAGTCTTATTGTGACCGCAAAGCAAAAACCTACAGTAGATACACAAAAGATAAAGAGAAGGGCATCAAAAAATACCACTGTGGAAAATCATCAGTTCACAAAGGAAGACATCAAAGGAAGAAAGGAACAAGAAAACTACAAACGAGCCAGAAAACAATTCAGAAAAATCACATTATAAGTCCTTACCTATTAATTATTTTAAATGTAAAAGGATTAAATTCTCCAATCAGAAGGCATAGAGTGGCTGAATGGATTAAAAAACCAATGCCCAAATATATGCTGCTTACAAGAGACTCTCTTCAGCTTTAAGGACACACATAAGTTCAAGGTGGAGGGATTGAAAGATATTTTCCAAGCAAATGGAAATCAAAAGGGAACAGAGGTAGCTATACTCATATCAAACAAAATAGACTCAAAAACAGTAACAAGAAACAAAGAAGGTTGTTATATGATGATAAAAGGGTCATTTCATCAAGAGGATACAACAATTGTAAGTAGGCTGGGTTGGCCAAAAAGTTCGTTCAGGTTTTTCGTAAGATGTTACAGAAAAACCCGAATGAACTTTTTGGCCAACCCAATATATGCACCCAACATCAGAGGACCTAAATATATTACACAAATAGTAACAGATCTGAAGGGAGAAATAGACAACAACCCATAATATTAGAGGACTTCAATAGCCCACTTTCAACAATGGATAGATTATTCAGACAGAAAATCAGTAAGGAAACATTGGACTTGAACTGTACTTTAGACCATATGAACCTAACAGACATACACAGAACATTTCATCCAATAGCAGCAGAATACACATTCATCTCAAGTACACATGGGACATTCTCCAGGGCAGATCATGTCACAAAACAAGTCTTAGAAAATTTAAGAAGAGTGAAATCATACCAAGGATCTCTTCTGATCAAAATGGTGTAACACTAGAAATAATAACAGGAGAGCAACTGAAAAATTCACAAATATGTGGAAATTATACAGCACACTCCTAAACAAACAATAGGTCAAAGAAGAAATCAAAGAGAAATAAAAAATATCTCGAAACAAATGAAAATGGAAACACAACATACCCAAACTTATGGGATGCAGTAAATGTAGTTCTAAGAGAGAAGTCTATGAATAATCACCTGGAAAATAATGAAATCTGACCCCTATCTTACACCACTCACTCCAGCTGCAAATGGATTAAAGACTTAAATTTAAAACCTGAAACTGTAAAACTATTAGAAGAAAACATATGGGAAAAACTTCTTGACATTGGTTTTGCAATGACATTTTAGATATGACACCAAAAGCACAAGCAATAAAAATAGAAATAAACAAGTGTGACTACATCAAACTAACAGCTGCTTTACAGCAAAAGAAAGAACCAACAACATAAAAAGGCATTCTAAGGAATATTTGCAAATTATCTATCTGATAAGGGGCTAATATTCAAAATATATAAGGAACTCATACAACTCGATAGCAAAAAACATAAATAAATAAGTTAAATAATACAATTAATCCAGTTCAGAGGACCTGAATAGACATGTTTCATACAGACAGACTCTAGACTGGTGGTTGCCAGGGGCTGGGGGATGGGGGAAATGGGGAGATGTTAGACAAAGAGTACAAACTTCTAGTTTTAAGGTGGATAAATACTGGGGATCTAATGTACAGCATAGTGACTATAGTTAACAATAGTGTGTTATATATTTGAAAGTTGCTAAGGGACTAAATCTTAAATATTCTTATCCCCCCCACACACAAGATAAGTATATTAACTTATGGAGGTGTTAACTAACCTTAGTGTGGTAATCATTTCACAATATATACATTTATGAAATCATCACCTTGTACATCTTAAACTTATACAATGTATATGTCAATTAAATCTCCATAAAATAGGTACTGCTATTTTGACCTTAGATTACCTCAGTGTGTAATTAATTTAGAAAGAATAAGGAACAGTGGTCTTGAGGTCCTATGCATTGACTCAAGGTAAAAAGATTATTTGGGGAAAACACTAAGATAACTTCGTGATAACCTAACTGTATATTCATACTACAAAAATAATCCGGTTGGTTTATAGGTTCAAAATCCAGCCACTTTTTTGCTATAGTGCATAAAGCTCTATACTTTGCTTGGTGTTATTTCTTGCTACGTCTGAAATCTATTGCAACCTTTTAATTATCTTCAGTGTTGTTGGTTCTGCCTAATTATTCTCTAGAGGCAAACCAAAAAATGCAGACATGAAAATAAAGCTTGGTATCTCAGTGAAAACAGGTTGGTGGTGGGCAGTGAAAATTCCTGAGAAGTAAGTAGGTGGTATTTCTGCATAGCTTATATGCAGAATAAAAATTTCTACAGCCATAAACTTTTCTGTATTGACACCTTTGATTATAACAGTTCTAATAACAGCTTTGTAAAGTTTTACACAAAGAGCAATTAATAGATTTTTATATTTCAGTTTCTGCGGATGCCTTAGTCCAGATTTTAAGAGAGCCCCCCCACCAAAGTTTCTAATTTGAATTCATTAAATACATTCTACATTTTCTATGAAAAGTCCATCAAATAGTACATTCAATTGCCAGGATTTAAAAATTCAAGTTAGGGCTTCCCTGGTGGCGCAGCAGTTAAGAATCTGCCTGCCAATGCAGGGGACACGGGTTTGAGCCCTGGTCTGGGAAGATCCCACATGCCGCAGAGCAACTAAGTCTGTGTGCCACAACTACTGAGCCTGTGCTCTAGAGCCCATGAGCCACAACTACTGAGCCCGTGTGCCACAACTACTGAAGACTGTGTGCCTAGAGTTTGTGCTCTGCAACAAGAGAAGCCACCACAATGAGAAGTCCGCACACCACAACGAAGAGTAGTCCCCACTCGCCACAACTAGAGAAAGCCTGCGCACAGAAACGAAGACCCAATGCAGCCATAAATAAATAAATAAATAAATAAATAAAAGAACTAAAAACATTTTTAAAAAAACCCAAAACCTCAAGCTTAAAAAAAAAACCAAAACCAAAAACCAAAAAAACCTCAAGCCAAAAGCCATTTTGTTAATAAGGGTTAATAAGGTCTTTTTGTTTATTTATTCTTTATTCTCTAATCACTTAATACTGAACCCACAACACAGATGCAATGCAAAGAAGGATGCTCAGATTTTTTTTATTATTAATCTCAGGATTGCTTCTATAATGGCAAAAGTGGAAAATAGAGTAAGTAAAACTTTCTGTCCCCTGCTATTTCTAGAATTCTATTTTGTAGAAAGCATGTGTTTTAGTAAAGTATGGGAAAGTGGTTGCTTTTTCTTCCTTGTGACAAATGAAATTGAATAAATACATACTTTTTTCCATAATACCTTTTGTGCTCAAAAGTTAAGCAGGCTTCTAGAGGGACAAAATGATACTGCTAAATAAAATGCAAATCTTGAAAGAGCATCTGTATTATATGTCTTACTTTAAAGCCGTCCAATGCTTGTCAGATCAATTCTGCAACCTCATTCATACACACTTAGGCATTTAGAGAATTTCCACTTTAAACATTCTCACACTTTTCAAAAATTTTCAGCACCTTAGCAGAAACTCAGAGGCTGCTGAGCGTGCTAAGGATGGACTTAATATAGACTGATGCTGATGCCCACGTGATGTCCTGGGCCTCAGAGAATCTTTGAGAAGATAGTAGTTTATTAGAGCTACCAAACCAGGGGCAGGAAGGCAGTAAATTGGGGAAGAGATATTCTTGCAGGCTTTAAAAGAACAGTCATTTCTTCCCCCTGATGTTACCATACTCAAATGTAATAAAGAAAGATTCATCTTTGCCAGTTTAACCACCAACCCTTAGTCATTAAAGATATGAAAGCATGAGCTCTGTCCAAGACTAAAACCGAAAAAATAAGGAAATTCATTTTATTTCAATCCCCAAACCATAAAACTCCTAGAAGAAAATATAGGAGGTAAGATCCTTGACAGTGGTCTTGGTAATGATTTTTTTGGATTTGATGCCAAAAGCAAAGATAACAACAAAGCAGAAATAAAATGGGACTACATCAAACTAAAAAGCTTCTGCACAAGCAGAGGAAACCATCAACAAAATGAAAAGGCAACTTACAGAATGGAAGAAAATACTTGCAAATCATATTCTAATAAGGAGTTGACATCCAAAATATATAAAGGACTCATACAACTCAATAGCAAAACAAAACAAAACAAAAAAATCTGATAAAAAAAATAGGCAGAGGATCTTTATATATATATATATATATATATATATATATATATATATATGTATATATACTTGAAAGTCGCTGAGAGAATGAGAGTAGATCTTAAATGTCTGCTACAAAAATGAAACTGTAAGTGATGTGATGCAGGTGTTAGTAACACATTGATGGTAATCATTTTACAATATAAAAGTGTAGAAACATTGTAAATCAACTATACTTCAATAAAAAAGTAAAGTTAAAAAAGTGAAATTAAAATCAAACAAAATTAATCTATGGTCTTAGAAGTTTGGATGCTGGCACCTCTTGAGGTGGGGACCATAGGACAGGCTTCTGTAGTGCTTGCTGGTCATGTTCTATTTCTTGGTCTGGGCACTGGCTACAAAGCATGTAAGCTTTGTGATAAGTCATCTATCTGCTCACTTATGATCTGTGCAATTTTCTGTATGTACACTATATATTGATAAAATTTACATTACAAAAAACCCTGAGACTGTCCGAAAAGTGACTTACACTTCTGAAGTGCTTGATTATTTTATTCAGTAAAGTATTTGAGAAAAAGAAATGATTTGCTTTTGAATTTTTAATCTATCTTTGATCTGACACATCTTAGCTTAGATCCATTCTTTAAAAGATGATGCCAAAAGAAAAATCTTCAGAAATATGTTTAGAAAAAAAAGCAGCATATGTTTCTTAAAGGAGAGCTAGAGCTTCCCAATTTCTATCTTCTCTTCACTAACTTGTTATGTTCCTTGAGCAAAAGCCAGTTAAATAAGACCCAAGGGCCAAGAAAAACAGTCAAGGAGCAAAGAGGACCAGACGATTCGGGATGCAAAATCAAAAGACCTGAAAAGAGACCCTGAGATTTCTCAAAAGCTACAAGAACAATGGATCTGTCCTGAACCACCCACCGTTAACCACATTGATGTAGATGAATTTTAAAAGGAAGAAATAAAAGCTGTAAACTGCTTGGGGGGATGAATCATCACTGAAAATAATTAGCCCACATACAAGATGTCATTTCTAGGTGCTCACAAGGCTTTTTAATATTCCCCTCCTTCCATCTCTCCATAAAACCCATCTCCCAATCCAAATAAGTCTCTTTTTTATTGCAAGGTCTCCTGGCTGGGGATCTGAACCTGGCCCCTGAGGAACCAGACAATTTTCATTCCAAATCCAGCTTGTTTGTGGGAAGAAATCTGTTAGATGAGCTTTTCCAGTGTACATCACTGTTGTTGTTCATTTGTTTCCCTTCAGCTTTCCCAATTAAGTTCGCTCTTTTTAAGTTTTTTTATAGCAATTTTCAATCTATAATCTTTTATTCATACTGTCCAAATAGAGAAAGCTCTGAAAACTAAAAGTTTCTTTTAAATTTAATGACAAAACCAGAACTCACATAAAACTGTTTATAATGTCTATTTATCTCTCTTACTGTGAATTTTTATGTTTCATTGCAGAGATTTAAATATGTTTGTTACAGGATGCTGCTTTAGACCTCCCTGGAGATGCAATACAGTATACCATATATGCTCCACATTACCTTTCTACACTCAAAAAATTTTCAATTCCAAAGCATATCTGGGATTGTGGAGCTGTAAACAAGAATTCCTGTCCAAGAGTAGAAATGAATTTGTTCAGTTACTAGAGGGATTTAGGTTAAATTTAAACAATAGTCTTATGGCCAGAAGAGTTGTTAAAAATTGATATTGTCTCCCAAAAGACTATATTAAGTTGAGAGATCAGAACCAATATTTAACTTGGAATTCAAACTTAAATGTTAATTCTGGACTGACTACAGGACTCTGACCCTTACATTTCAGATATTTTTTCTACTGATAAGATAAGGAAGTGGATACAGGATGCAACTCAACACATTTGGAGGGAGTCACACGATTAGGAAGAAGGGAGAATAAAATATGATTATTATGGCAAACTTTTTTGTTTTTGTTTTTGTTTTGTTTTTTAATTTATTAATTAATTTATTTATTTTTGGCTGTGTTGGGTCTTCGTTTCTGTGTGAGGGCTTTCTGTAGTTGCGGCAAGCATGGGCCACTCTTCATCGCAGTGTGCGGGCCTCTCACTATCGCGGCCTCTTGTTGTGGAGCACAGGCTCCAGACGCGCAGGCTCAGTAGTTGTGGCTGATGGACCTAGTTGCTCTGCGGCATGTGGGATCTTCCCAGACCTGGGCTCGAACCCGTGTCCCCTGCATTGGCAGGCAGATTCTCAACCACTGTGCCACCAGGGAAGCCCTATGGCAAACTTTTGATGTGCCCATTTTAATGTGTCTGAAGCAGGGGATGAAAACTCAGTTCTGCAAATGCATTTAGTGGATTTCCCAATTGAGAGGGTTTTTTAGAGTAATGGTCTTGGTAGAGCCTACTTGCCTCTCACTTAAAAGGCTCCTCTGTGTGATAATAAAGAGATTATGAGACTTCCCAAACTGAGAAACCTCTGTGTTTCATTTGCTTGAATTTCCAAAACCGTGAACATCAAGCTTAGCTGCACAGGCCATGTTGCATAGAGGAGGTACGGTAATTCAACCAAACTTTATTTTTAAAAAATTTTTGTTTTTCAATCAAACTTTAGATGGCTGGTTCTCTACTTGGGGCAGCTTTTAGAAAAAGGTTAATGCCTGCATCTCACCCCCGGAGATTCAGATTTGCCTGGAGGGCTCCTTGGATATCAGAATTTTTAAAGCTACTGGGTGATTTGACTACAAGCCAGAACTGGGAATCCTGCTTAAAAGAAGCCTCTTAACAAATTGGAAGACCTTTATATACCATCTCCCAAGATATTTTTGGGGTATGCCTTTATAATGACTTTGATAAAGCTATTTTAAGGGACACTGTATAGGTTAGTTATCACTGTGTAACAAAACCAGGGCTAAGGACTAGACAGGAGGTAAGAGGGTTTTTGAGGTGGTTATGCTAATTAAGGATTGAAAAGGAACACTGTGGACAGAACAAAAGAATAGAACGAGATTGACATATGCTCACCATTGGTTGAAGTAATCCCCACATTTCATTGATAAGGAAAGTCTTGAATCCAGTCCAGTTGTCAATCTGGGCACATGGACCACTCAAAGTCACTGGTTTTTCATCAGCATCAGCTGGTTAGAGACATGATGAAACACAACATTCAGTTTTGGTATATTTTATTTTATTTTTAAATTTTATTTTATTTATTTTTTGCTGCACTGGGTCTTTGTTGCTGCACACAGGCTTTCTCTAGCTGCAGCGAGCAGGGGCTTCTCTTGTTGTGGAGCACGGGCCTAGGTGTGCAGGTTTCATTAGTTGTGGCACTTGGGCTCAGTAGTTGTGGCTCACGGGCTCTAGAGCACAGGCTCAGTAGTTGTGGTGCATGGGCTTAGTTGCTCCGCGGCATGTGGGATCTTCCCGGACCAGGGCTCGAACCCACGTCCCCTGCATTGGCAGGCGGATTCTTAACCAGGGAAGTCCTATTTTGGTATATTTTAAAACTAAAACTCTAAAAGAGTGTGGCTCAGGCTTTAATGTGCACACAAATCACTTCAGCATCTTGTTGAGATGCAGATTCTAATGCCCTAGGTCTGAGAAGAGTTTGAGATACCGGCAGTGGCCAGGAGATTGGTTTTCAAGGCCAGAGTATTTCAAACTTCATTGTGCATTGGAATCATGTGGAGGGCTTGTTAAATGCAAACCCACCCTCAGATCCTGATTTTGTAAGTCTAGTGTGGACCTGAAATCCTGCACATTCCTCCCAGGTGATGCTGCTGATGCAGGGCCACACTTTAAGTTTTAAAAATCAATTAAATAAAACAAACATGTTATTCTTTTGAATTTGTTGTTAACATCTGAATATTTTCAAATTGAAGTAAGCATCTAGATATAATGTTGAATAAAAATCTCCTTGTGAGCTTTATGTGCTAAATTTCTATCACTCAGTTGAAATTTGTATTTATTATTGAAAGAATAAAATGCTATTATAATTAACCATTGTGGTGTTAATTTTATTTAAAATATTAATGATTAAAAACTTTCCAATAGTTAAATCATTAAAGAAAAAAATCAGCTTAATAGGAATATTAAGCAAGAATGCCTCTGCTAGATAACTTTAGGAAGAACACATTATCCTTCTTGAGCCAACAAATGTTTGTACAATTTTAAATAAGAATGGAAAGCAGAATAATAGAGACTATATATAAATCATATTTGTAGTCTTTGCATAATTATTAGGTTATTATCATTCATGACATTAAACAAAATACCCTACAAAACCTATATTTATTTTTATTTTGCTATTTAATTCCATTTAGGCTTCGAGTTTTTAAAGAAAACAACCTGCCATAGAACTTCATTGTAAGTTGACAATATTTGGCTTCAGTCTATTATTTATTTTAACACTAGGCCATTTGGCATTCAGCCAAATTGAGGGTTTGGTACACTTCCAACATGAATCTTAGGAGCTGAATCAAGGGAGCTCCCAAGATCCTGGATCAGACACTGTCCAGAGAGCTTCTATTCCTGATGAACTGGATCATCTCACATCTCCCCACCCAGCTCCTCTTGCTGAGAACCTTGTGGAAAGTCAAAGCCAGTCCATTGATCTCCCTTCTTTCAAAGATTAGGTGAGGTTAGGGTTGGAAGATTATATTCAGGATGCCCAGTTAAATTTGAATTTCTGATAAATTATTTTTTAGTGTAAGGATGTCCAGTGCAATGTTTGAGACATTCTTGTATTGTTTTTTGCTATGTCTCACATCATTAGGTAAGGTCCCAGCTGCAAGAAACTTGTCCTAAGAGAATGTCTCTGAAACTCATTATTTCTTCCCTTTTAACATCAAATGGGAGCCATCTAGAGGTGAATGATAGTTTCCTTAAATTTATGTGGTAGGGCATAAAAATAATCTGGGAAAGGCTCCATTTTCTAGTGGAAATATTACTAGCCATTAAAACATTACTTTAAATCTGAGGAAACCTTAGTTCCAATCCCAGTCCTACTATGGATGGGGTGTGAGATTCTGAGCTAATCATTTATCTTATTTCATAGCTCTATGATACAAATGCTTGTAAAATACACCAATAAAAAATGACATCAGGAGAGAAAAAATGCTGCCAATTAAACTACGATGCAATGTGAAAACACCACTGATTATAAGACACATCTTTGTTTCAGAAATATTAAAATGTGGGGGAAAATGAGTATCTTAGAATTGATAAAATATGATATTTTGACTTGCCTTATTTATATAATAAGAATAATTATCATTTTTCCTACTGAATAAAGATCAGACCGAGAAATTAATAATCAGCTCTTGTTTCTCAATCTAGTTTTGAAACTGCTCAGCAGGGAACTTTAGCTTCCAAGGTATTGATAGAATATTTTCCAATGACTGCTCCTTTCAAAGTAGCATAAGAGGAGATTTAAATTTGTTATAGTCTTTTTAGGACAAATACTGTATAAGTCCATTCATATGAATTATCTAAAGTAGTCAAAATCATAGAAACAGAAAGTACAACGGTGAGCTGGTAGAGGGAGGGAGGTGGGGTAATTACTATTTACTGGGTATAGAGTTTCAGTGTCACAAGATGAAAAAGTTTTAGAGATCTATTGCTCAGAAATGTGAATATCTTTAACACTACTTAACCACTTACAAATTGTTAAGACGGTAAATTTAATGTGTATGTTTTAGTACAATGAAAAAATTCTTATAGTCTTTTTAAAAAGGTTCTTTCCTGTGTAGGTCAAAACTAAGTCAGTTTTTGATCCCCTAGGTGAAGAATTATCTTTATGATTATAACGCATCAGAATCCAATGTCGTTTAAACAGAAAGTATCTGGATCCATGAGTCTGTATCACCTATGCACTCATCCATCCTTTGATCCATTCATCCATCCACTCATCTAATAATCCACCTGACATTTATTGAATTTCTGTCCTATGCCAGGTACTGGGATAACCTATAAAGGAAACAGATATGGAAAATGTCCTTGTGTTCAAGGAAAGGCCCGAAAATGTACTGCAATGCCCTACTTATTAAGAGATACTCATACTTTTTGCATCTCAAATCTCTGGAAAATAGTTCATGTCTTCTTTCACATGGAATTCTCATCCTTTCTCCTTACTGCCTATTTAAATCCCACCCATTTCTTCAAAGGCATCTCAAATCCTCCTGTTCTATGAAGTCTTTCCTGGCTATTACAAATCTCGGCTTTTCTCAGGCTCCTAAGTTGATTAAAGTACTTAACTTGGCTGCTAATTGGGCATTGCATGAGTTAAATATATAGTGTGTTAGATAGTTATATGAGCTAAGAAGAAAAATCAAGTGGGAGGGGGGGATATGAATATCTGGGGAGGAGTTGGGCTGAAATATTAAATAAAATGGCCAGTGAAAGTCTTACACAAAAGCAGAATTCTGAGTAGTGACCTGAATGAAGTGAGGGGTGAGCCATGTGGGTATTTGGGAGAATGTCACTCCAAGCAAAGAGAATAATTAGTGCAACAGCCCTGAGGTGGGAGTGTGCCTAGTATGTTGGAGCAACAAGAAGGAGACCATTGTGGTTGCAATGAAGTCGACAAGGGGTTGAGATTGGGAAATGAAGTCAGAGAGGACATGGAAACAGGTCATGAAGGGCCTGTAGGTTTGCTAAGAACTTTGGCTTTTACTGTGACTGGGATGGGGTGCCATTGGAGGACATGAGATGAGAAGTGACACGATCTAACTTATTTATTTTTTCTTAACTTATTTTTAAGAGAATCTCTTTACCCTCTGAGTTGAGAATAGAATGTGAAGGTGGGGGGGAAGGGTAGATGCAAGGAGACCAATTAGGAGGCTATTGTAATAATTTAATCAAGAAATAATTATGGTAGGACCCAGCGGTGGCAGCGAGGTAGAGAAAAGTAGTTGAATTTGGAATATAGTTAGAAAGAGCTGTTAGGATTTGCTGATGGATCAGATCTGGGATGTGAAAGAAAGAGAATAAAGGATCACACTTGGGCAACTAGAAGGGTGAAGCTGCCATTAACTGAGATTGGGAAGATTGTGGGAGGTGCAGGATTTGGGGACAATATTGTGAACTCAGTTTTGTACATGTTAAACTTGAGAAGAGGATTAGACTTGTAAATGAAGAGGTTGACTGGGAAATTGAATGTAGAAACCTGAGGTTCAGAGGAGACATCCAGTTTGGAGTATATAGATGGTATTTAAAGTCATGCTACTGGATGAAAACAACTAAGGAGAGAATGTAAGTAGAAAAGAGAAAAGATCCAAGGGCTGAGCTCTGGAGATGTTGCTGTAATTATCTCCATCAGAGCAGAACACTCTGACCTATCAGACAGGAGTGCTGCCCAAGCCTTCATGATCCTAAAATCTTAAGACAGGATAGGAAATCCTCTGGAGTGGAAATTACAAAGGTTCACTGGGTATCTTTGGCATTAAGGAGAAAATGGAAAAGAGTGGACTTTGGAGATAAAAATAGAGAGCTCTGTGAGCATTCTGTGATATCTGTAAGCTATCTACAGCATGTGAAGTAGGCACCACATACATTAAATTCCCCTTTAAGATAAGTGAGAATAAGACAAATATAAAAAACAATTTGGTAACTGAAGAAGAATCAATGTCACAAAGTGTGACTGTCTGACACCAATTCTGTGACACCAACTGGGTGTCCAACAATTAAATTCTGATACTAACTACCCAGCATTAGTGCAGACCCCGCAGACTAGTCCTCTACAAGACTGACCCCGCTTCATACACTAGCCACAAGTGGGGTCCCTGGGACATCTGCACTTCTAAACAGTTGGTTACAAATTCAGGAGTCCCATGAACCTCTCAGGTTTTATAATTTGCTAGAATAATTTGCAGAACTCAGGAAAGTACTATACTTAATAATTACAGTTTTCTATTAAGAGTACAGATCTGACAAATGGAGAGAGGCATAGGGCAAGCTCGGTAGATAAGGCAGAACTTATTGCCGTCTCCTCATGGAATTCAGGCATGTCAACCTCCCAGCACATCAATGTATTCACTCACTAACTGGGAAGCTCCAGTGAACCTCTGTGCAATAGTTAATTTTATGTGTCAACTTGACTGGGCCACTAGCTGCCTAGAAATTTGGATAAACGTTATTTCTGGGTATGTGTGTGTGAGGTGTTTCTGAATGAGATTAACATTTGAATCAGTAGACTGAGTAAAGCAGATTATCCTGCACCAGTGGGGTGGGCCTCACCTAATCCATTGAAGGCCTGAAAAAGCCTGCGTAAGAAAGAATTCCTTTTCTCTGCCTGACTGTCTTTGAGCTGGAGCATTGGTCTTCTCCTTCCCTTGGACTAAGGTTTGGACTGGAACTATATTATTGACTCTCCTGGGTCCCCAGCTTGCCAACTGCAGATCTTGGACTTCTCAGCCTCCATAATAATGTGAGCCAATTCCTCATAGAAAAATCTATGTATATATAGAAATAGGAGATCTCTCTTTGTGTGTGTGTCTCTCTCTCTCACTCTCAGTTGACCCTTGAACAACATGGGTTTGAACTGCACAGTCCACTTATATGTGGATTTTTTCAATAAATACTACAAGCCACTATGGAGAACAGTATGGAGGTTCCTTAAAAAACTACAAATAGAACTACCATACGACCCAGCAATCCCACTACTGGGCATATACCCTGAGAAAACCATAGGTCAAAAAGAGTCATGTACCAAAATGTTCATTGCAGCTCTATTTACAATAGCCAGGACATGGAAGCAACCTAAATGTCCATCGACAGATGAATGGATAAAGAAGATGTGGCACATATATACAATGGAATATTACTCAGCCATAAAAAGAAATGAAATGGAGGTATTTGTAATGAGGTGGATGGAGTTAGAGTCTGTCATACAGAGTGAAGTAAGTCAGAAAGAGAAAAACAAATACAGTATGCTAACACATATATACGGAATCTAAGGAAAAAAAAAAAAAAAGGCCATGAAGAACCTAGTGGCAAGACGGGAATAAAGACACAGACCTACTAAAGAATGGACTTGAGGATATGGGGAGGGGGTGGGGTGAGATGTGACAGGGTGAGAGAGTGTCATGGACATATATACACTACCAAATGTAAAATAGATAGCTAGTGGGAAGCAGCCGCATAGCACAGGGAGATCAGCTCGGTGCTTTGTGACCACCTAGAGGGGTGGGATGGGGAGGGTGGGAGGGAGGGAGATGCAAGAGGGAAGAGATATGGGAACATATTGTATATGTATAACTGATTCACTTTGTTATAAAGCAGAAGCTAACACACCATTGTAAGGCAATTATACTTCAATAAAGATGTTTAAAAAATAATAAATAAATAAATAAATAAATAAATAAATAAATACTACAATACTACACGATCTGCAGTTGGTTGAATCTGCAGATGCAAAACGGCGGATATGGTGGATTGACTATACAGTTATACGCAGATTTTCTACCGCACAGTGGGTCAGCACCCTTAACTCCCACGTTGTTCAAGGGTCAACTGTATATCCTATTAGTTCTGGAGAACCCAGACTAATACGCTCAGTGTCCAGAGTTTTTGTGGTTTCATTACTTGAGCATGATTGATTAAATTACTGGCATGTGATTGAACTGAATCTCCAGCCCCTTTTCCTTTCAGGAGGTTAGGCTGGTGCAAAGTTCCAACTTTCAAATCATATGTTTGCTCTTTCTGGTGACCAGCCTCCATCCTAAAGCTAACTAGGGTCTCACTAAAAGTCACCTCATTGGCATAACAAAGACATTCTTATTATAGAAAATTCTAAGGGTTTTGGAGGCTCTGTGTGAGGAACTGGGGACAAAGATGAGATATATTCTCCATTATACCACAGTGTGGACCATTATATTTTCCAAAATGGCTGCAGTACTATCTCCCATCTCACATGCTCTTCTTACTGTCCTCCCAATGGGACATGAAAACTATTTTCCCTCCCTGTAAAGGAAACACATGTGAGGGAGACATGTGAGTAAGGAAGAGTTCAAGAGGACTCTGGCCCTAGCTGCCATCTGCCTGCAACTGCATGAGAGACCCCTGACTGAGAACTATGTAGCTGAGCCCAGTGAACCCCCAAACCACAAGAGATAATAATAACAATAACAAATGACTGTTGCTGTTTTACACCACAAGTATGTGGTGGCTGGTTTTGCAGCAATAGGTAATTGATACACAGAGATTTCCCATGAATGAAATTTTGCTGCGTAATATCAGCAATTCGCTATTTTTTTTATCTTGGGAATAAAACCTAGATAAATGTAGGCAACAAAATGAACATGTCAAAGGAGAATTGCAGGCCTGGACTCCACTCCTAATGGAGCTCTCTCATTAGCTCCCTGCAGGACCTTGGACAAGCCCTGACATGTCTTTGGCCTCTGGTTTTTCATCTGTTAAAGCATGGGGCTGATGTGGACAGCTAGAGGGTACTGTGAGCCAAGTTTCACTCAGAAAGCGTGTTGTCAATCCTTTTTTAAATGTTCTGCTTTGGACAATTACCTGTCACTAATGAGTTCCCCTCTACCTTTCTGAGGCTGAGGATGACTTAAATCAAGCTCTGTAGTTTCTAAGCCTAAGCTTTCAAAGTTATGAAGCTAAATAAATTTCTGTACTTTTGGCTTTTTATGCTCCTCTATATGTAATTTGACCCCTACACACCTTACACAAAAATCAGTTCCAAATGGATTGTAGATCTAAGTATGAAGAGTAAATTAATAAAGCTCTAAAAAACCATAGAACATCTTCATAACTTTGGATAGGCAAATTAAAAAAAAAAAAAAAAAAGACGACAGAATACAAAATACCATAATGGAAAGAAGTGATTAAATTGGACTATATTAAAATCACAAACTTCTGTTCATCAAAAGCCACCAAAAAGGGAATTAAAACACAACCCACAGAAAGAACATTTGCAATACATATATCCAACAAAAGACTTTTATCCAGAATATGTAAAGAACTCCTACAAATCAACAAGACAAAAACCGGCAATGTGATAGAAATAGGCAAAAGACTTGAACGGATATCTTACAAAAGAGAATATCTAAAGGGCCAATAACACATTTGAAAAGGTGCTCAACTTTATTATTCATTAGTGAAATGCAAATTAAAACCACACACAAATTAAAATCCACCAGAATAGCTAATTAAAAGGCAGAAAATATCAAATGTTGGGTAGGATGTGGAATAACTGGAACTTTCACATGGTTAGTTGTGAGTCGCCCTGGCTTTATCTGCTAATGCTGACTATGAGCATACATGTTTCAGCAGTTCCACTCCTAGTTATATACCCCAAAGAAATTCATACATATGGTCACCAAATGACATGTACAAGGATGTTCTTAGCAGCACTATTCATAATAGCCCAAACCTGGAAACAACTCAAATGTCCATCAGCAGAAGAATGGATAATAAATAAATTGTGATCTATTTAGACAACACAATACAAAAATAGCAACAAAAATGAAATATCAATAAATTCACAAAACAACATGGATGAATCCCACAAACACAATGGTGGGTGAAAGAGGATAGGCATGAATACTGCTTATTGACAGTATGCTGTCCATTGAAGCAAATTTAGAGATAACCACTAAGGTATTTACCTATTACCCATGAAGGGAATCAGAACATGCCAACCCAAAATATGCCGCTATGGCATATTGATTATTTTGAGCTAAAGGCATTTGAGAAACAGGTGCAGGAAGGGCTCTCTGAATTCCCTTTCTACTTAAACACACTTCATAACATTTCCCACGAGAAAGGTTCCCTCCCTTTCTTCACTTTCCTTCCTTCACTTTCTAAGGTTTCCTCCCTTTCCTTCACTTTCTAAGAAAGTGAACTTTCTTATCACTGGAGACAGATTTTTTTTTTTAATTTTTTTAAAATTTATTTTATTTATTTATGGCTGTGTTGGTCTTCGTTTCTGTGCGAGGGCCCCCTCCAGTTGTGGCAAGCGGGGGCCACTCTTCATCGCGGTGCGCGGGCCTCTCACTATCGTGGGCTCTCCTGTTGCGGAGCACAGGCTCCAGACGCGCAAGCTCAGTAATCGCAGCTCACGGGCCCAGTTGCTCCGCGGCACGTGGGATCCTCCCAGACCAGGGCATGAACCCATGTCCCCCGCACCGGCAGGCAGACCCTCAACCACTGCGCCACCAGGGAAGCCCTGGAGACAGATTTGATGACAAAATGGATCTGTATAAGACAACCCAACTAAAATAACCCTTATCTCCCATTAGTTTCCCCCATATATTTCCTTGCTCTCCATCCTGGGATACTCAGGCAAATCACTTATCCTCTGTGCTTCAGTTTCCTTATCCATATTATTATTTGGGGAGAGTGGGGGGTGTGGAACGCGGCCTGTGGGATCTCAGTTCCCTTACTGGTGATTGAACCCTGGGCCACGGCAGTGAAAGCCCGGAATTCTAACCATTAGGCCACCAGGGAACTCCCCCCCATATATTTCCTAGTCCCTTTCCCATAATTTACTGCCCCAGCCCAACCCCCTTTGTCTTGTTACTTCTCCAAAAATTTATCATTTCTTTGTTTTAAAAAAGTGTTTAAGCTCTTGGTCCTAACTGCTTCTTTGTGTCTTCATTTTTCTTCTGAAGATTCCTGTGTGCACATAAAATTATTAAATAAAATTTGTATGCTTTTCTCCTATTAAAAAAGTATGATCCCGGGGGCTTCCCTGGTGGCACAGTGGTTAAGAATCCGCCTGCCAATGCAAGGGACATGGGTTATGTGCCCTGGCCTGGGAAGATCCCACATGCCACGGAGCAACTAAGCCCCTGCACCACAACTACTGAGCCTGAGCTCTAGAGCCCTCAAGCCACAACTACTGAGCCCACATGCCACAACTACTGAAGCCTGCGTGCCTGGAGCCTGTGCTCCGCAACAAGAGAAGCCACAACAATGAGAAGCCCGTGCACCGCTATGAAGAGTAGCCCCTGCTCACTGCAACTAGAGAAAGCCCGCGCACAGCAACAAAGACCCAACACAGCCAAAAATAAATAAATAATAAAATAAATAAATTTATTTTTAAAAAAAAGTATGATCCCGTTTATGTAAAGTACGAGAAACAGATGAAACTAATTTATGTGTTAGAAGTCAGGATAGTGGTTTCTCTTGGGAGGAGGTAGTGACTGAAGGGGATGTAAAGGAGAAGCGTCCTGTTTCTTGATCTGGGTACTGGTGACATATGGATGTTCAGCTTGTGAATGTTCATCAGTTGTATGTTTATGTGCATGTTTCTCTATGTATGTTGCAGTTCAATAAAGAATAAAACAAAACAACAAAAACACTGTCCAATCTTTTAGAAAACTGCACCTCAGAATGTAATTATAGTTATTCTATCTGATGGTTGTGTTCTTAAAAATAATAGAGTTAACTGGATTATTTATTTTAAGTGCTCAAGTGGAAGCAGCTCTCCTAAAGAAGGCTGAGGTGAATCCTTTGATAACATGAATAATTATGGTTGGTGGCATTTCAGAGTTCAGATGTTCTCTGAGTGAGACTTTTCTAAAATCCCTTTTCATATTTAATTCTCCAATCAATAGGTGCAAAAATAAAATTAAATTTTGTTCACTTGGGAACCTAATCATATTAAGACCTTTTGAAGATTTCTCAATCATGACTCCACTTTTTAATGTTTATTTCCACCTGCATTGGGCCAGTATGACCAGAAATATTCTTTTAAACTTCATAAATTATAAAAGCACTTAGAGGCAGAAGTTTAAATGTATGCTCTGTAAGTATTTTCACGTCAAATATATTATCAGAAATGTGGGAGAATTAACATGGCATTCAGTAATTTAAAAGAAAAAAGCTTGAAATTGTTAGGACTTATATAAACTGTTACTGCTCTTCTTGTGATAGCAAAAAGTATATACATATATATGGTATATACTTATGGTATAAATATATATATTATGTATATACCATATATATATATGGTATATACACACACCATATCTTATTTATCCATTCATCTATTCATGGGCACTTAGGTGCCCAGTGGTGAGTGAGGCAAGGTCCTGCAGCTATTGCCAGCCCACTGGTGGGCAGAGCTGTGCCCTTGGGTCTCTGGCTGCAGCGCCCTGGAGGTCCTGCAGTTGCTGTTGGCCTGCTGGTGGGCAGTGCTGGAACCCAGGTGGTCCCAGGGCTGGTGCTCTCCCACTGGTGGGTGAAGCTTGTCTCGAGGCTGGTGCCAGCCCACAGATAGTAAGAACTGAGTGCTAGAGTCTCTGGCTGTGGGACCAAGGGGTCCCAGAGCTATTGTCAGCCCTCTAACGGGTGGGTCTGGATTCTGGGCCGTCTGGTGGATGGGAGCTGGTCCCAGGGTGGCTGGTGGCTCAGGGAGCCCTACGGCAGCTATCCTGCTGGTGGGTGGGACTGTGTCCCCACCCAGCTAGCTGCTTGGCCTGAGGGATTCCTAGTACTAATACTCACAGGCTGGTGAGCGGGTCCAAGTCCCAGGGTTAATAAGCTAGAAATAGCACTTGCCAGCACCAATGTCTTTGTCGTAGAATGAGATCCCCAAAATGGCTGCCACCAGTGTCTGTGTCTCCAGGGTGAGTTCCAGTTGCCTCCTGTCTCTTCAAGATCAGTAGGTGGGCCTGACCCAGACTCCTTTCAGATTACTGCTTCTGCCATGGGTCTTGGAGTATGTGAGATTTTGTGTGTGCCCTTTAACAGTGGAGTCTCTGTTTCCTACAGCCCTCTGGTGTTCCCAGAAGTATGGCCTGCTGGCCTTCAAAGCCAAATGTTCTGGGGCCTTGTCTTCCTGGCAAAGGACCCCTAGGCTGGGGAGCCTGATGGGGGGTTCAGACCCCTTGCTCCTTGGAGAGAACTTCTGTGACTGTAATTATTCTCCTGTTTGTGGGTCACCCACCGAGAGGTATGGGTCTTGACTATAAGATGTTTCCACCCCTCCTACCTGTCTTGTTGTGGCTCCTTCTTTATATCTTTGGCTGTAGAAGACCTTTTCTGCTGGTCTTCAGGTCATTCTCATTAGTAGTTGCTCTGTAAATAGTTGTAATTTCGGTGTGTCCACGGGAGGAGGTGAGCTCAGGGTCTTTCTACTCTGCCATCTTGGCCACTCCCCCTAATAATTTGTCATTATCTATAGAGTGGGCATGTGAAAATCATCATAGTTTTATTCATTTTGATATTAAACGTCTATAAATATTACGCAGTTTTGCAGACATGTCTGACAATCCTAGGTCAATCAACTGTTTTGCAGATTAATAATGATATATATCCTCTTCATTGATCAGCCTGGTCGACTATATCCTGAATTCACAGCTGCACAATGCCTGTTTAATGTACCTTAGGTAGATTTATTTTTGTAGCAACTGGAAATACAAAAGAAAGACAAAGGCAGTGCTTTCCACTTCACTGTAAATAAAAGCAATATTTATTTTAAGAATAGTGCTCATTAAACTTTACATTATTCTATTTAGATGGCAAGCTGTTGTGAACAGGAAGCAAAATGCTATTCACAGCACATGCTACAGGGTCATCATTAACTGTGCAAGGCTATCATTTTTGTAGCCTTTTAGACATACATACACTTTAGTTTGGCTTGGCTGTCCCTATTTTCTGTGTTTGCTTGATATATTTTAGGATGTAGATCTCCAACAGGAAAACCAAAAAGATCTTGTTTGGAATTGCCAGGTCCATGTTATTTCAATAGTTTTTTTGAAAATCAATTTAAACAGTAAAACTTAATCTTTTGAGATAGAATAATAATGATGATAAAGCCTATAAATTAAATTATTTTATATATTACTCATTTTCAATGTTAATTCAAGCATTTGGGGACACTGTTGAATGATATAACCTTCCCTGTTTCAATATCCCAAAAGATATGTTTCTCATTGACTAGGGAAGGGTATAAACTTGTAAAACTTGGAACATCACAAAAGAAAAGTTCTTTAGCTTTAAAAAGTTCTAACTATCCCTCTTACTATTCAAATAGTAATGACAGTCCAAGCCAATGCAATGAGACCAGAAAAAGGAAAAAAAAAGGGATAAAACTGTTATTGTTTGCTGATAATGTAACTGTTTATCTCCAAAGACCAAGAGGGTCAACTAACTTTTTAGAACTAGTAAGGGAGTTCAGTAAGGAAATTGAATTAAAGTGTAACATACAAAAACCAATGCCCTTCCTGCAGGTTTGTTTTAACCAATTGAGAAATGTGATGTACAGATTTCATTCCTTGTAATAAAAAACTTATAAAATATCTAGGAATAAACTCAACTGTAGAAAAATGAAAGACACATAATGAAACAAAAAACTATAAAAGTATGAAAGAACTAAATCAAAGTTAAGTTGGGAGATATACCATTTTTCAGGATAACCAACCTAAATATTACATAGGCGTCAATTACATGCAAATAATGAAATCGCAATTAAAATCCCAAAGAACTGACAAGGCCTTGTCAAGCTGATTCTAAAATTTATCTGAATCCCCAGAATCTAGAACAGTACCTGGCATATAGTGGTAGTGTGACAAATGTGTGGTGATTGAATAATCAGTGAATGAACAGCTTTTATAACTACCTATATGCAAATTACTCACATATTTAGATTTCTACCCTAGATTCATCCTCTGAGCTTCAGACTTGTACATCTGCCTTTTTAATCTCTTCACTTGATTAGCAAGAAAGCAATTTAGCCTCATTATGTTCAAAACAAAACTACTGTCTCTTGCAAATCCTATCTTATACCAGTCATCAAGATGAGTAAACTAAAAGCAGGGAGTTATATTTAACCATCCAAGTTTCTGTTTGTGATTATCCAAATCATCACAATTCTGTTGAGTTTATCTGCTGAATATTTCTTGAATCCTTCTGTGTCTCTCACCTATACTGCCACCATCACCTGCCATAATTTCTTCCCTATTCTAGTGAATGACTTCCTAACTAATTTCCCTTCCTTGAACTCACTACTTCTCCCTCCCACCTCTACTTAAAGCAGTGTCAGAATTTGCATTGCTTTTAGGATTAATTCCAAACTCTTTGTAGTGACTTACAAAGTTTGGCCTGGTCTGGCCTCCACCTATGTCTTCTGAGTCATCTTCCATGACATTTGCCCTCACTCTATAAGCTTTGGTCACGATGACCTTTCAATTCTTCAAATATGTTTTGTTCCCTCCTGCCACAGGGCCTTTGTATATGTTATTCTTTCCGCCTGGAATCATCTCATTCTTCTTTATCCAAATTAACTTTAATCTTCCTTAAAATCTCATTTCAATCATCTTGTCCTTATGTAAGAACCTCCTAATTCCCACTATACTCTCTTATATCTCCCTCCTTCATAGATCAGATTAAGTTTACTCTTATGTGAATGATTTTCAGGCTTTAGGCTTAATCAGAACAGAGACAATATCTTTTCATATTTATTATGGTATCCCTAGCTATGGTGCTAGGTAATGAATAAATGGGTGGAAAAATGAAGATAGATAGGAAAAACATGTGTGTGCACAGTGACTTAATATGGTCAGACAATCAGTAGGTCTTCATTGAATGAATGAGGAGAAACAATTTGGTTTTAAGTAAGTAAGAATCATGGGTCAAAAACAAACTGCAAATGCTCTATGTTTAATTGCATATTTTGAAGCTGTTCCCACAGCAGAGTCCCAATATTTACATCAATTCATTCATTAAGATTAAAATAAAACCAGAAAGGATTCAAATATGAGAAGAGAGATTCATCCATGCAGATAATCAGGATTTAATTTGTAATAGAAAATGATGATGATATTTCTTGTAATGCTCAATAAAAAAAGGAAAAATTGTATTTAAACAAGAACTAGAAATCATCTGTGTTTTAAAGACCTTGGTTTCATGTGCCATAAAGATAAAATTTTCTGTTATACTTCATCATCAAGTGTAACCTAATATGATAAAATATTCATGTATAGGAAATTCATAAGTGAAATAAATAAGAATGGCTGATACTTTCCCTTGAGAAGTTGATAGAAATTTCTGTTTTAGTTTTAATAGTTCCTTTAATTTTCATGAGTAATCTAAGAATTTTCAAGTTGCTTATATAATTGTAAAATAGATTCAAACATACTTCACATATATTTATTCATTTCTTACAGTCAAAACATATATAAATAAAAGTAAAGAGATGCAGAATAGTAGTTTTGAAAATATCTTAAGCACCATTGATAACAAATGTTAGTAATTTGTTGACAAAAATTCAATCCATTTTTCTTAAACTCAGGGAATATTAAATTCTTTTGCAATAAAACCACCTAGTCAATATTCATAGATGTGTCTGAGGTACTGATAAAAATAATATGTAGCACATTTATCTATGTTTTTAGTGAACCAAGACTGTCAGAGGGATTTAATAAATATGCCCATTGTGTGTAGTCCCTGACATAAACTAAGAGAATTAAAAATTATATAAAGTTACTAAGTCTACAGGAGTACTTGAAAATTAAGCAGATGATTGAATATCCTTGTGACCACTCCACCAAACTTTATAAATTTGTAGTTTTGCTTTATCACAATTAAATTTTTAAAATGTTTTTTTTTTCCAGCTTCTAAAATAATGTGGAATTATCAGCCTGTTGAAATCTATTGGAAGATTTTTCCTAGCTCCTGTTTATTGAGTGCTGCTTATATGCCAGGTTCTGTGCTTTTAATTAATTATTTAATTTACTCTTCACAACAATCACATGAGGTTATAAAGCTCACAAAAAGTAAGAGTTTACTCAAGTATTTAAACCAAAGTCTCTCCTTCAAAACACCAGAATTCTCAAAAGCCTACGCCATGCCTCCTTCCATCTATATAGATTGCATACATATATTTATTTCCTCAAATCCGTGAAAGTCTATAAAGCACATCATCAACTTAATAGTAACTATTTTGTGGGGAGAAAAAGACACCCAAATAATGTATACTTTGATTTTAAGACACATTCCAACTTTAGAAAAGTTATATGTGAAAAAGAAAAACCCATAGATTGAAAAAGTATCTATGATTTATTAGCAGTGAACAGTATTCATGGTATTCCAAAAATATAGAAATAAAATATTGGGCATTTAGTAATGGAAAATCATTCTATTCAAACTAGCAACAGAATAGTGAAATACTTAAAAATCCATATAAATCCCATCCTCTGACCTCCAAGGAGAGCAAAAGAGCTGGAGGTCCAATCAGTTGCCAATGGCCAATGATTTAATCAATCATGCCTATGTAGCAAAGCTTCCATAAAAACCCAAATGGCCAGGATTCTAAGAGCTTCCTGGTTGGTGAACATGTGGCATTTGGGGAGAATAGCCCTCTCCGAGAGAGCATGAAACCCTTGTGTCCTGTCCCCATGACTTGTCATATGTATCTCTTCCATCTGGCTGTTGCTGAGTTATACGCTTTTGTAATAAACTGGTGATCTAGTAAGCAACATGTTTCACTGAGTTCTGTGAGTCATACTAGCAAATTAATCAAACCCAGGGATGGGGTCATTGGGACCTCCAATCTATAGGATCTATAGCCAGTTGGTCAAAAGTACAGGTGATATCCTGGGCTTGTGATAGACGTCTGAAGTTATTTTATTTTAAAGTTTGATTACTAGTGAATTTGAGCATTTAAAATATATATTGTGACTTCTAGTTTCTCATCCAGTATGTAAGGAACTTAGGAGTCACCACTACATCCAAACAAGTAAAAAGCTGAACAAACTCCTCTTAGATCTGTGATAGGTCATTCTGATCACCAAATTTGTGTGAGCATGTGTGTGAGCATGTGTGTGTGTGTGTGTGTGTGTGTGTGTGTGTGTGCGCGTTGGGGGCGGGAGAGGTAGCTTTCCCCACACCAACAAGGAGTTCTCCAGATACCAGCAGGGTCCTACAGTTCAACTCAATTCTTACACTTTCTACCTGGAGAGACAGCGTCAGATTCCACAGGTTCAAGGCTTAATCCTACAAGGTTGCTTCTTGTTCTAGCCATCGTTTCACCTAAGGGAAGAAAACCCTGAGACGCACTGGTGAAGTTCACAGTCCAGGAGCAGAGGCTCAACAAATGACCAAGACCTAATCATAGGACTATAGAATGCCACCTTTCTCCCCAGAACTTACCACTGCATCACTAAAGACCTATTTATCACGGTCCCTTTTACACAGTACATCATGTCTGCCTTTCAACACCTGATGGGTAGTTTATCTGTGACACCTGGGGCAGGAGAGGAAGCATGATGATGGTGCAGATAGAGAAGGGGAGTAACAGAGAATGTCATGTGTAGGGTGATTTAAGGGGACAAAGGGGGACAAGGAGATAGTACCCTACAAAAAAGATGATTGTTAATTAAAGGACAACAATAAATGGAGAAACGATTTGAAATGTTTGGTGGTAAAACTGGGCATTGGTGCTCTCTGTCCAAGGTGGACAAACTTTACTCTCTGTGCAGCTGTAGCCCTGGGGAAGAAGGATTTACATCTTGGCAGCTTTTTACTGTCTGTAGTGAGTTGTAAGGTGTACCCCCCAAAGCATATGTCTAAGTCCTATACCCCATCCTGTGAATATGATCTTATTTGGAAATAAGGTCTTGGCAGATGTAATTAAGGATGTTGAGATGAGATCATCCTGAATTTAGGGTGGGCCCTGAATCCAAAGACTGGTGTCCTTATGAGAGAAAGGAGAGGGAGATTTGAGAGACAGAGGTGGGAAGGCCCTGTGAAGATAGAGGCAGAGATGGGAATGATGTGTCTACAAGACAAGGAATGCCAAGGATTGCTGACAGCCACCGGAAACTGGGAGAGGCAAGGAATGACTGTTCCCTAGAGCCTCTGTAGGCAGCATAGCCCTGCCAGCACCTTGATTTCAGACTTCTAGCTTCCAAAACTGTGAGAAAATAAGTTTCTGTGAAGTCACCAAGTTTGCGGTATTTGTTATGGCAGCCCTAGGAAACTACTACACCATCCCATTTCATAGATGCTCAAAGAGTTAGATGATAGTAAAAAGTCAGAGGCTACTATTTAAAATTCATCATACTACATAGGTGTTTAGTGGCTGCTTGTAAGTGACAAATCAATAGAAATGTACAAAGCTGGGCCATTAAGAAATCACCATGTTTAGCTTGGGCAAGTGAAACTTTAGAAAATTGAGACCCTAAGAGAGGCTATGCATTTGCCTTAAAATTTTCTCTCTCTACTACATAGATATCTTTAATAATCCATATGAGAAAACAAATAAAAAAATAAAAATGTGTAAGAGAAAGATAAACTTACTGATAGAAAGTAAGGCTTGGAAGGCCTGTTTTAACATTTGACTAAAAAAAGGAAGACATGGCCAATGATGTATGAAACAGTATCTTCCTTATTAATAATTTTGAAAATGCAGATTATAAAAAGGATTTTATTTTCAGCTATTAAATTGGCAAAGATAATAACTGGTGTTGACCAAAGTTCAGAAAAATGAGAGCTTTCACACAGTATAGTTGAAGTTTATTGATGCCACATTTCTAGAAGGCAATTAGACAATATGTATTAATAGCCTTTCCATTTCAAATACAGCTGGACCCAGGAATCTTAATTCTATTTATTCACTCTGAGAAAATAATCAGGGATTTGGGAAAAGGATATATGCAAGATGTTTGCTGCGTTGTCGCTTATATTAACACAAAAATTGAAAACAGTCTAAAGGTATATTAATAAAAGCTCATTGACTAAATTATGATACACAGGTATGGTATACCTCAAAGATATTGAGGGTTTGATTCCAGACCACCACAATAAAACAAGAACTGCAATAAAGTAAATTACACAGTTTTTTTTGGTTTCCCAGTGTGTATGAAAATTATGTTTACAGTACACTGTAGTCTATTAAGGGTGCAATAGCATTATGTCTAAAGAAACATTGCATATACCTTAATTAAAAACTACTTTATTGCTAAAAAATGCCAGCCATTATCTGAGCCTTCAGTGAGTTGTAATCTTTTTGCAATAGTGACATCAAAGATCACTGATCACAGATCACCACAGCAAATATAATAATAATGAAAAAGCTAGAAATACTGTGAGAATTACCAAAATGTGACACATACAAAGTGAGCAGATGTGGTTGGAAAAGCGGGGCCAATAGAATTGCTCAATGCAGAGTTGCCACAAACTTTCAATTTATGAAAAAACATAATATCTGTGAAGTGCACTAAAGTGAAGGACAATCAAACAAGGTATGCCTGTAATCTCTACTACTGAAATTTCTTCAGGTATTAAAACTGATGTAGTAGAAGAATGTGTAATTATTATACATGATTATGATGTTCATGACATATTAAGTAAAAAGAACAGATTATAAAACAACATCCTATATTATCACATTTTTGGAAAACTGTACACAGAGAACAAACCAAAAAGATGCACATAAAATGTAAACAGTGGTCATCTCTGGGTAGTAGGACTACGCTTGACTTTGTTTTTGTTTTGTGTGTGTATGTCAGATTCATATTTTCCAAATTTTCTACTGTTACAAAATTTTATGAAAGAAGAAAGGAAAATAATACTTGAAAAATATGTCTTGCTGGCCAGATGATCAACTCCTTGAAGTCAGGGATTGTGAACAAATCTTTTTTTTTAAATCTTCAACACCATTGACTTTTGTGTCTGGCAAACAGAAAGAAATCAATTGACATTTCTCCAAATGAAGTCACAATGCTTCAAACAAAAGCTACAGGGCTAAATAAAATAGAATGTTTATTATAAAGGTTTCCCCAATGTGAATTCTTAGGACACGGTCAAGTTGCTTCATTTTCCTTTTAAGTCACAATTTATTACAGATAATGGTATTCCACTGCTTTTAATACATCTAGTCTACTAATTCTCTCTCCAACAAACGGGTTGATCTACATATACAAATAGTTTTCAGAGATTGCATTCTCTTTTACATGAGTATTACTATATTCTTAATAAAGAAACATATAAATCTACTTATAATCCAAAAATACAGGTTAACATTGGGTTTAGATGCATCTAAACTCAAGTTTTGTAGGTGAATGGCAAATATTTCCAAGGATTATGGGATACTATAGTTACTAAGTGGAAACACTTAACTAATGTAAAAAAATTATAAAGATATCAGATGTTCAAACTTGCCTTTTCCTTCAGATTAAGAGATAGATTTATTTATACAGCTGAAACAGGGACCTATAAGACATGTTTAGTCTCCTTGACTATTCCCCAAAGATCATCAGAAATGAATAACCTAATTGGATGTTTTGACAGGCCCTGCATTGATTATGAGAGTGATTTTTGTACATGATACTCTTAAATAGTAATCTATATAATTTATGTGACTATAAACAATATTGTTTTATTTTAAAGTTATCCAAAAAACTGTTCAACAATGTAAGAATACAGAATATGATGGGTCTTATGAGGGTACTTAAAAGTCCTCCTCTATCACGTGAACGCCCCAAAAGTTTTGATTAGACAAACTGAGTTCAAGAATACCTATGATAATTAAAAAAACTACTACTAATAATTTAAATATCCTGTGGAAAATACTCCACTCTAACAGTTGATTTAAATGTCTAACATATAAAGATTCTCTAATATAAGTATAAACGGAAGAATTAAGGAATTGGGTGTTTATAAGATTAAATGAGTATTTTGACTTAAAATGTCTTTTGTTAGTTCTCCAATTTTTTTTTCCATGCTGCCAAAATCCTAACCTCTTTTGATTAAAAAGATTCTAATCCTATGGTTCAAGAAACTTTACTAATAAATAATAATAATAATAAAACATGAGACGTGTCCTGTGAGTCCCACAAAAGTATTGAGCAGTGCTGGCTTCATTCTTTTCTGCATGATTCTCCTTTTCCTTTTTTTGTAGCTATCAGGGCTTCCTGTTCTGTTGCCCGAGGAAACATAATGCAATATTCAGACTTCAATCTTACTTTGTCAGCAAACAATGCCCAAGGCTTAACTTAGTTGCTATTTTGTGGTTGTTGTTGTTTATTTCTGTCAAAATGAGCTCCTCTGAAATTATTTTCATCAAGAATTTTCATCTCGTATTTTACCATCTGAGTTTGAATGATGATTTTCTTGAACTATTGACAGTGTTTTTTGTTTTTTGTTTTTTTAATTTCCAGTGTTTTCTACTAAGGATTGTATGCAACTTCAGGAAACATGAATTTATAAAAATATTTCAACAATTTATGACATACTCAAAATGAGAGCACTGATGTTTCACCAAGGAATATAATTGAATTTTAAGGCAAAGTTAAAAATGACAGCTAAAAATGGCTATCCTGAGAAGTGGAGACCCTTAACTTATAAGGTCAGTTTGCTATAGCCTCCCTTCTTGGAGCAACTTGGAAATGCAGTAGAGGGCCAAGGAGACCCAGGATTATTCCCATATTTCTATGTGACACCCTTTCTTAAGTGAATATAAAAACCCCATTGTAAACATGTGTGATGAACCCTGCCTTTATGTTTGGAGTGATGGTGAAAATGCAATGGCATGGCATCAAGAATGCTTTTTTCCACTTGTGTGATCAAATTTTCAGTATGCAATTATAAATAAGCTTTACTCTTGCCTTTATTAGGTGTTAATTGCTGCATAACAAGTAACACCCAAAACTTGACTTAAAGTTTATCATCTCACAGATTTTGTGGGTCAGGAATCAACCTAGGACTGGCTTATCTAGATCCTCTGCTTTAGGGCGTCTCACGAGGCTGCAATGATAGAGGCTAAACTTATCTTGAGGCCCATTAGGGAGGAACTGCTTCCAAATTCACTCTTGTGGTTGTTGGTAGGATTCAGGTCCTTGTGGGCTGTTGGCTGGAGCCTCCCTCAGTCCCTTGCCACGTGGGCCTCTCCTGAGGGTAGCTCCCAACCTGGCAGCTTGTTTCCATCACAGTGAGTGACAGATAAGGAGAGAAGCCTGTGTTTTGACAACCCAATATCGGAAGTGACAGCCCATCACTTCTGCTGTATTCTACTCATTAAGAGCTAGTCATTTGGTCCCAGCCACACCCTAAGTGTGTATGCTAAGAGGCAGGACCATCTTGGAGGCTGCCCAAGACATGCAAGATACATTCACACCCTTCCCATATCCCCCAAATTCTCATGGCGTTACAACATCAGCTCAAAGTCCAGAATCTCATTACTGAAGTCAGGTCAGGGTGGGTGAGGCTCCCTGTGTGTGATTCTTTAGGTGCAGCTCCTGGAGCACAGTTCCTCTCCACCTGTAGACCCACGAAGACAAGTTATGTCCCAATATACAGTGAAAGATCAGGCACAGGATAACTGCCCTAAGACACTCCTGTTCACCAAGTGAGAACTGGAAAACTCAAAGGAGTCACTACATCCAGCCCACACTCAACGGAGGGGATTAGACAAGGGCCTGAAAACTAGGAGGCCAGGGGTAACTGGGGGCCATCTCAGAGGCTACCTACCACTCTGCCTGACTGACCCTAATGATAAAAGACATGAAATTTTGGAGAAATATTTTATGAAGCTTGTAGTGTAGCTGATTTTTTCAATACATATTGCACTGCTGCGTTTGTACTGCAATTTTTTCTTTGGCTCAGGATAAAAATTCTTTTAGATTACAAGAATACTGGAGGAAATTGCTTAAACATTCTATCTCCCTCTATCACAGCTATAGATCTGATCATTGACTCTTAGGTTGTTTAATTTTCCCAAACTGTTCAAGATGTTTTCCTGAAGTTTAATATAACATGTTACAGCTCTATACTGATTCTTCTAGCTACATTCTGTATTTCTTCTTCAATTTATTAATACATCTTGCATTTGCATAAAATTCAAATTATATTCCTTGATATGACATGTCTTTACTTTGAATATGAGAGCTGTGCCAGTTTCTTTTTGGCACTCTTGACTAAATTAGAGAAATAGTTTTTCCACTTCTTTTCTCTATGCTGCTTAGTTACTATATAAATCTATTTTTTTCCTTGATTACACATTTCATCAAAATAACAAAAATTAAGAACTGATACAAACTAGCAATTGCAGGTAGACCAGCTCCTACACCAATTACCCAACCAGTGAATGATATAGTCTGTTAAAGAACCCAGAAATTTTACTGAATGTGTAGTTTGAATACTTCTTTTGAATGAGCAGTAGGTACTAGATGCTTTGTGATACTTTGGAATCTAGTTTTAAACATATGTAATTACTACAAACTAAAAAATACCTGTAATAAGTATATCCGAACAAGAACATAGGATTTAAAAAAAATTTCTGTTATGCTCTTAGAATGATGTCAAAATAACGAGAACAGAAATGTAGAACAATGTACAGTGGTATCTGTGGAAACTGCTAGATAATTACCATATCTTTAACAATGCTTCATATTTTTATTATTCTGTGGTATAATAATGTGGTATTCAAGAATCAATTCTTTTTTCCTTAAATAAGTAAATCTATAAATTTATGAATCATCAATCCCAATATGCAGAACAGGTCTTTGAGAGAGAACACATACACTCGATATTTTTCTTTATTGACACGTCACTAGTTTTTCTTTTTGTAATATAAACATACTATTCCCTTACATCAGTTTTTATCTTCAATGACATATGAAAGATCCAAAATCAAATTGGCAGTCTCTACAGCCACCTGTAGGCCACTAAGCTTTGCAGTAAAACAGTCCAAGGTCAGGTTGCCGGCTGAGTCCGTGGCTTCACACGGAAGGCAGGTTTGAGGCACAAAAGGAAGACGAGCACTCCTTAAGAAGGACCAGCTAAGTTCTTCCTGGCTGCTGTACAGTCCACAGCCACATCTTGAAAGCACATCTGGCCAGTTCACAACAGAGGGAGAATCAGCCTGAACTGACCAAAAGTGTCCATACTTCCCGTCAGTGAGAACTTCACCTCCGTCGTGTTCTAAAGAGCCAGCGAGAGATTCGAGCGCGCTGCAGAATGCTTCAGTGATCAGCTGGAGTTCTGTCTGGGTACATCCGACATCTCTAAGAATGCCTTCTGGCTCGCTACGTGTCTGAAGAGTAACAAAACCATTGAAAGCAATTAATATGACAAAAATGTTTCTGAAAAATACTTGATCAAACCCTTATTCATACAGTACTTAGGGGTTTGGCACAAGGCTAAGGGGCATGGATGGGCCAGCTGGTCAGGCTACTCCCTTAACCTGGTTGTTGTAGTAAAAATGCTCGCTGCCAGTCATGTTATCAGAATGAACGACTCAGAATAAACCCCACCATCAACTTATTCTGAAGGACTGCCCACTACTGCCTCCTTAATACATGAAGGACAAGGTATAATATGTGAATCACAGGCTTCTGTACATCCGGGAGGAACCTACGGAAGACTAATGTCCCAGATGAAGTACTTATTTATGCTTGGCAAATGTTTGAGATTTGTTTAAAATGCGAATACATGTATTATTATTAAGACAAAAACCATTTAAGCACGTGTCATTTTCACATTAATGTTAAAAAAATAACTATTCTTCTCTTTAAATTAATGACATGGTTATACAACTTTGAACTGCTTCTTTTCCACCATTCTAAAAAGTTTATCCTAGAAATTTCATGATAGAAAAAGTAATATATTAGCAAACTCATACTTGAATGATAGTTAAAAACCCATATCCTAACTACTTAAAAACAGTGACCACTTTTTTCTTTTGCCCAGGAAGTTGGAACCAGATGAGATCATCTCTATGGCATATTCTTTCCCCACATTTTCAGTGCTATACTGTTTCTTTAAAATCCTACTCAAAACACCTTCCTTCTCCAAAAGACTTATTCTAGTTTCCTCAGTCCCATTTGCAGACCATGTTATTGTCCATTCAGCATCAATAGATTGGCAATGGTTTTGTTTTTCATAATGTAAATTCCAGTAACTTTTCATGAATGGGCTTTATCCTCAAACAGATTTTAAATTATTTGGGGAAGCAGGGCAAGGCATGTCTATGAAAAACGTTTACACCCAATCCCAGGCATCCCTGGGAGCTCTGCACTCCTGACTAACCAAAGAGCCAACTGCAAATACTTGGAAAACACATACATTTTTGTATCCATTTTCAAATAGAGTAGGTCAGTGTTAATGAAATAATTAATAAGAACTACAATGCACTAAATTTACTGTCAGGAAATGGAGTTTCATAGATTAATAAAACAATTCTATTTAATAGACTCAATATATCATAAATGAATACCAATTTAAAAATTATAATAGAGTCTAATAATTAGCACGTTTTAATAAATGAAATTAAGTTTTTTCTTGAAGATCCAGAAGGTACTGAAGTATTCTATAGAATCTCAACACTTTCATCGTGAATATCAATTATTACTGTACCACAGCAGTTGAGCTCTCTAAGATGACAGCTCCCATTCACAGAATGCTCATTTCAACAGGCAGTAGACACAATACTCAAAGAATGTGATCACCTGCTAAAAGGCTGGATTAATAATCACTGTGATAAAGATATTACCTTATATTTGCAAGTGTTATTTTCCTCAAGTGTTTTCAAATACAATATTTGATTTCAAGACTACTGAGAAATTAAGCATTAAAGGCTCCAGAGTATTATGATTTAGCTTATTATCTCATAAAATGAATGTTGCTGAGAATTCAGATAATTTAAGGACTATCTAACCTACCTTGTGTCTGATATATGCCGCCAAATGAGTTTCAGTACAGCCACCTCCTAATAAAACACATGGTTCCTTGATTGTTAACTGCAAAGCATGCAGTGCTGTTTGACATGTGAGCTAAAAAAGAAACGAATCACCAGTATCCGACATTGACATCAGAAACACAAAGAAATATAACCACGTTTTCAAGGCAACTCAGAGAGTGGTCTCAAAGAGCCTGATTTTAATTGCAGAAGAACAAAACTGGTGTCACTAAGGTTGTCATGTGATGAATACATTTTGGAATAATAAAGATGAAATAATAAAGAGATGAAAGAAAATACTTTAGCCAGATGTTTGCTTTCATGGTCTGGATTAATATCCTCTTTCATATACATTTAGCTCTTCAAATTGAGATTCACAAACACAATAACTGGATCAGCAAGGTATGCAAATATTTCTACCAAAAAAATATTTCAGTCTAAATAACTTAGCTGTATAAATGCTACAGAACTTATTTCAAGTTGCTATGGAAATGATCCAACCAAGCAGTAATAAAAACACACAGACCTTGAATATTCACCAAGGATAGATCCTTGAGCATGCATTCTTCAAGTCTGTGACCAATGCCGTAGGGCATCGCTTCCATTGTATAAAAGCTGCATGTGTTATTGCTGTTAAGAGGTGGATGATGGGTATAACTGGGGAACCTATTGCTAAGTGAATTATTCATACACTTTAGCATCAACAAGTACACAATTCAAGTTAATTTCTTACGAAAAGTCCCCATCAAGGACTTTCAGATTGCTTGTAAAATACTAGAAATAATAAGAGGCAACATGCCAAGTTTCTGTAGTATCACAGGCAATTCAATCAGCTTACTTGTCATTTTAATTCTCACATTTTTGTTGTTTTTGCTTTCTGTACAACCTAGGGAAGTTATGAAGAAAAAAAAAGCATAGCTCACCGATGTGAAAAAAAATTATAGCACGGTCTGAGTGATTATTTAATCCCTGCCTCAGCCCCTAGACGTGGAATTCGAAGTTTATTACTTACCTTCAGTTCATCCCAGGCTGTGTCATTTCTGTTGCAGAGAAGCAAGCTGCAGACAGTTGCTTCATTAGGAATAATATGAAAAAAATGTTTGAAGCCAAATTTTGCAGTGCACAAATCTTTCACACTTCCATAACTACTGGGAGAGATTGAGTCCAAGGAACCAATAGGCCTTGTTCCTATTTTTTAAAAATAGTTTAGAAAACACAAAATGGATGAGTAAAGATGGAGCATACAATCATTTACAATTATAATATTTATTCCTAGCCAATATAAAAGTCCCACAAGCATATCATTTAAGATATGAAATATAGGATAAAGAAATAAGATGCATCTTCTTAAACCTATGAAATAAGTAGTATTCTGTCATTAAAATCATATGCAAATAAAGCAGAGGTTCTTTTGGTTTACAGACTTCTTTGAACATGTTAGAAGCTATTTTGTACTCTCCAGAAAAAGACGCACACAATTTTGCATACATTTTCAGGAAGTCCAGGAACCCTGGAAGCCCGTGCAGGGATCAGAGACCCCAAATTAACAACCCCACTAATCTGGAATGAGGATGAAGTGAGAAGACAGGGCATTTTTTAAAGGTGTTATGATTTTTACCTTAAAACACACAAATTAAGCTATGCAAATAGCTGTGTAGTTGAATTCTTTTGGGGCTCCATTTAGTGAACATATAGGAATTTTTTTCTTTTTTCTTTTTGCCTAACAACTGTTTGCATGTAAACAACTACCTAAATTATGCCAAAATAAAGTATGTGACATTCTTATTTCATTTTGTTATTCTTTGATTATATTTTGCCCTCCTTCCTGTACAGGTAAAATAGTAAAATTTTACAAAACATAAATTAATAAAAATATGAATAAATGAGAAGTTAGGATGACTTGAAGGTTTCTAAAAATCTCTAAATGTAGTAGTTATGTAAGAAACGGCACAAACCTTCTATAAGGAGTAACAATACTAAAGTCTTAAGATTAAAACTGTAACTCTTAGCAATGTACCTTCTTGGGCCAGTTTCCTCTTTGAAACTAATGGGATTAAAATAATTATGTCTAAAAATACTTGCAGCTCAAAAATTTTGTAAAAACCTAGAAAACAATCACGAACAATTTCACTTCTTTGAATACCCTTTCTTCTTTACTTCTGAAGTCTCAAAGAATAAGGAATACTTGAGGGATCTAAAATTTAAGGAAAAAAACCCAAAACTCTACATCTTGTATAATTTCAAGGGTGGAACCAACAGAATTTGTAAGGAGAGGATCCCCTTTCCTGCTGATTATCCTCTGATGTGGAGCAAGTCATTTAACTCTTCTGGGTGGGCTTTCCCACAGGAGAGTAAAATGGGGATAATCATGTCTATTTCACAAATAAATCAAACCAAATGTTAAAAATGCTCTGTAAGCTCTGACAAGCTTCATACCCACCAGTCAACCAGGCACAATAACCCCATTACTTAACCTAGATCATCAGTAAAGAGGAATTTTGTTTGAAGGGGGAGAAAGGAGGTAATGTTAACCTAGATACACCAGAGAAGATGGATTAGGTCCCAAAGATACTTCACCTGTTATTAGTTTACCAGAACCATCAGCCTGGTATAGTTTTTTCCCCCCTTTTCCCTTGTGTCTCAAAAAGTTTCTGCTCCCGAGATCCAAGACTGCAGCCCTGGCTTTGCGTAATGTTACATACATAATTTGGGGAAGCAGGGCAGGGCATGTCTATAAAAAACATTTGCACTCTCCCCAATCCCACTGGCAGCTCTGCAATGTCTTGATAACACTCCTTGATAACACTCCTTGATAACACTTGATAACACTCCAAAGAATCAACTGCAAATACTTGGAAAACACATAACTTTTCATATCCATTTTCAAACAAAATAGGTCAGTTCATGTTCTACCATGTTCTAGTTACAAGTGGGACAAATATCAATTGTGGGCTGGTGTGGAAACCCAGTGCCCACTTATAATATTGTTTCTACGGAAAAATGCTTCAGTTTAAAAACTGACTACATAATCTATAATACTCAATATTCCCAACTGGAAATCACCTGACTCATGAAAAGCCAGTAAATATTTAAGGATATGGGTCTGACCCACAATATTACCAATGAGTTCCAAAGAACGATTTTTGTTATTTCTTAACAATTTCCACTCTAACGATCATTTGACAGTCTTACAGAGGCAGGGCAATAGCCCAGAGATCTTAGGGATTCAGTACTGGCACTCATCCTTCTCCTTTTCGATGATTTATAATAAGACTAAAAATAGTCAACTTTAACAGTTTTAACAAAATTTATTAGACTTAAGCTTTTAAGTCTAATAACTTACGAATTGAAATTGATCCGAATGAAATGATTATCTTTCTGATAGGTTGTCAATGCAGTTAGAGAGATAGTGAAAAGTGACTCAAATCAGGAACTTTTCAGCCTGTCATTTCTCTTTGGCTCTAGCAGGTGACTACCAACCTTCTATTTGCTTCTTTTTGCTGAGTTTGTGAAATACGGTGAATTTCTTGCCGTTATAATTCTCTATGTTAATAAACATATTATTGTTAATTCAACAAACATTTTAGAACCCCTACTGTGGACCAGGCTTGTTGTAAGCACTGAAAGTAAAAGATGATCCCAACTCTCAAGGAGCCTAGTTGGAAATATTTGGGATATTGGGATATTTAAAGCTAGCCTGCGGGCACACACACACACACACACCACCACCCCCTAATTAGGAACCACCATTTAGGCAGAAGTACAGTTGTTTGTTGGAGTTAGATAAAAGTGAATATTCTAGTTGCAAAACTACCTTCTGAATACAATGTGACTTAAGAGCTTTGTAAAACTCAAGTAGAAGAATTTTGTTTAAAGTATGAAAGACTTCATGTGATTATGAAAACGTTAGATTTCTCAATAATCTGTAAAATGTTTGGGGGTTAATAGTTTTAGATTATGACAGACTCTGCAGTACATTTTGGGGCTGGAAAATACCTAGAAAATAGTCATCATCACTCAATTTTTAATAAGTGAACAATGCAGGATCTTTTTCAGAAACAACCTTTGCTGCCAGAAATGATACACACACAGTGAGGTTGGCGGCTTCTCAGATTGTTCAAGATGTTAACAGTGACACACACCAAGAATATCTTTGCTCAAAAGAAGTGTGATTTATTAACCATAAGGGGCAAAAGCTGCGAGTGCTTTTTACCTGTCACTTTACTCAGGGGTTCCATCACAGCCACTCCAACTCTGTCTACAGCAATAACATGATGCATTCTGAGAAACTGCTTCAAAGATGGGTGTATAACTTTTTGGCACAAGACGAGATCTACTTGATCACTAACTAGCTGCCTTCCTAGGTTAAGCAACTGGTCCAGGACTGCATTTTCAAGAGAAACTCCGTAACTCACCACCACATTTCCTTCTCCAGTATCAGAAAGGTCTCCGGATAAAGACACACAAAAGAGTGCCACCTTGAAGGAATCTGATTTTTTGATAGGTAGTATCTTCATCAATTGAACTTCTGATATTTCAATAAGTATTCCAGGTAACACAGTAGAATCTATAACTCTTTGACGTTTTAAAGGGACAATTATACTCTTTCCTAAAATGATGTGGTCTTGGGCATTTTCTGGAATTATAAGCAGAAAGGCTCTCAGAATCAAAGTACTGATATGGTCGATTTCCTTTGTGGTGAGCATACAGGCAGGTTTACTTGTTAATATACTGCGCACCAAACAGAGGAGGATCTGAGTGCTACTGAAGTTGACTGGGATTCGACAACCACAGGCCTCGGATTTTAGGTAACTGGTGCAGAGGCTCAAAAGCTGCTTATTTAACTTAATGACAGTGGTGGGTGTCAAACCTAGTCTCTGAACATTTTCAACTAAGTTGCAGCAAAGAATGGCTGTGAATAAGCCGCCGTCACTGAAGCAGGACACGTGATTCTGCACAGAAGTTGTCAGTATCTTTAAAATGGGATGGGTGACTGGCAGGTTGGCGAGGAGGGCTGCCGACTGGGAGGTTGTGCACACAGAGCCCCCCAGGCCGTTGTGCAGCTGCTTCAGCCTGCCTGCCGGGCCATAGCACGATGTGACTATGCCTTTCAAGACAGAGAGGGTGGCCCTCACTCGTTCGCTTGTCAGTGGTTCACTTCTACAGAATGAGGGCTTTTTAGCTTCTAAACGAGACATCTTACTTCAGGTGGTAATTTGTGAAGACAGCTTTTATTTTGTTAACCAGAGTTTTCTATTTATTGTATTGTGGTGGGTTTCAACAGTTAACAAGATTATCCTTCAGGAAGGAAAGTCCGAATATACAGCGTTGTGGCTATAAAATTAAATACTTAGCTCCATGCTTACGATACTAATCGGCACGTAATGGTGTAATGACATATTAGTAATTCCGAATATTTATTTTAGTTCATTATTCAAACTCTTTTGTTTGCCTTCAGACTGAGACTTTACAGATTGTTTTGCAGCTCTCTGTATAAGATATGTTCCGAGATGGATGCCTGTGAAGGAAATCCCAGCTACAAGAAGCCAGTTCTTTCTGATCCAATTGCTATTTTTCATTTCTTCTTTCAAACTCAAGCTCAGACTCAAAGCTGCTTCTTTCTATAAGAAATAAAAATAAAACATTTTAGAGAAATAATTCCAAAACATTTAATAGATTATAGTTTAGTAATTACTTTTAATGCTCTGCTCCTTCTTTAGAAAAAGGAACTACCCACTGGCGCAAACCCCCAAAAATGAGAAATGTAAATCAACTTAGACTAAACATTCATTTCTTTATTCTTCAATGAATCCCTACAAGAAAAAGTACTGATATTTTAATAATTTTGGAATGCACAGTAACACAGCTAGAAAGCTTACAGTACAGTTATTCAAATATGATATGCTTCTAGAAGACAAATGCCATGTGAAACTCATAGAATTTGGTCTCTGAGTCCCAAATGTTTTTATTCTCTTACATCAAGATCTAGTGTTGTTTCTTCTCTAACTTTCATTTGCTTGGAAATCTTAGGTGTGAATACAAGTGCATTTATATCAAATCCTGTTTATAAATAATTATGAAAATGAGATAACTGTTAGGATTCCTAATACAGACACTCTCTAATGTACAGTCTACATCTAGCTAGACAAATCTACACAACACATTTACCAAAGAATAAACCATGTTTTAATTTTAAATATTTGGCTAAATTCAGAGCAGTTTTCTGTAGTTTTACCTGATCAATCAATGATTTTCAGTTTTGATGTCCTATATCTAACCATCCCCCAAATTTTGGCTAATGACAATAAATACAAAAGCCAGGGAGTGTGCTGGATGACAAGGAGATAAATAGGATCTGATTTGCAATGTGATCTCAAAGAGTGTAAATAATATAAAATGCTATCATTTACCAAGTGTGCTAGAGCTTGTACTAGTTTCCTTAATGAGGTTGGAAGAAGCGTGCCTGAGGCATAAAATTCTGATACTATAATAATATGTGGAAAGGATAAAAATCTCAGGTCATAGACCTTATCTGTTGAGGCTTGGTGCTTTGAAGGTAAAGGTTCAGCCAATTATTAGTTATTTTCAGGAATACGCTAACCACGCTAACCACTGGACAGTGTTTAGCACAAATAAAACTAATTGAACTACTCAGACTACAGTACTACCCAGAGCTGTCTATGGCACAATACGATACAGACCAAAAAGGTGATTTGAAGATGTGCAAAGAAGATGTGAAGAGAACAAGGGAATGCTATGCAAAGTGTTCTTTTGGTTACCACTCCTCCCAATTTAGTTAAAGGGCTGTAACCATGGCAACTGGGCCCAAATAAAGTGAAAGCAATGATGGCCAGCTTTCTCCCTGCAATGATAAAGCTATAGTCATCTCTTTTTATAGCACGAGGAGGAAAAAAAGTTTCTGTTCATCTTATGCAAGGAACAACAAAGGTACTTAAATATTATTTCAAAGGTTATTTTAGATTTGGCAAAATCTGTGAAATACATTTAAATGAAAGCTTAGTGACTTCCATACATAAATTTGCACGTTACAACACACACACACACACACACACACACAAACCACAAATCATAACAGAGACTGTGATTAATAAAGTGATTTCTCTAGTTACTTTTCAATACATAATAGTGACATGCGACTTTTCAAAAGTAGAATGCCAAATTGGCACCTCGAACAGTCTTGTGGTAGTGAGACCAGTAACCACATCTTTTGGCTAACATCTCTATAAAATGAGAAAGGAAGAGAGTGTTGGTGACTCCCAAATCATTTTTAGGATGTCAAAACTTGCTGACTTCTGGTCCTATGTCTAGATCTAGACAAAATAAGGTACAATTCAAAAAAAAAAGAAACGTAACACAGGGCTGGCTTATAGCATAGGTTTGGAAGTGTCAGTTCAGCTATTTCTTTCTTCTTAACAATGTGACCCATTATTCCAAAAGTTACCATCACATGAATGGCCCTGACTACTCCTGGATGCACTGGCCTGGCAGATGGGCTTTTTGCAGTGATGGATAACAATTAAATAATACTAAAACCTATATGACTATATTCTAAATTCAGAGCTATAAAATATGATTTAAAAAAATATAAACACATAAAATTTTTTCCTAAAAGGAATCAGGGCTCTTTGGAGAAGTGGCTGATTCTAGGTCTGAGGCAAGAAATAAACTAGATGAGCTGGGGACTTTTTTCTGCCAAAAAGTAATAATGTTATCAAAGATCGCTTGGATCATATCAAAGGGCACAGGAAAAAAAAAAAAACAACACAGGAGTCAACTTGGAGGGAATCTAAGATGGGACAATTTAAGCATTAAAAAGAATACTGACAATAATAGACTGAGATAATTCAAATTTATTATAAAAACTGATAAAGGGAAATAAACCATATATCTTGCTTTTCCTGTATAAATGCATTTTGAGTGGGAACTGAATAGTTGAGGCAAAGTTGGTCCAGCTAATAAATGGAGAAGAAATGACAGCATTTCAGCAGCATAATTTTGCAACACCTAATGAAGTAATGGACTACACCATCATAGTGGTTGGCAAATTATAGGCCATGGACCATATCCAGCCCACTGCCTATTTTGTAAATAGTTTATTGGCTCACCCTCATGTATTGTGTATGAATGCTTTTGTGCTAGAACTGAAAGTTAAATAGTAAGAGTTACCATTAATTTTTTCAGTGTCATAATACACTTGTGGTTGTATGTGTTTATCCTCACTGTTAAAGATATATACCAAAACCTGAGACTTGCTTAAAAATATTCCAGCAATAAAAAAAAAAAAAGGGAGGGGATAGATAAAAAGAGATTGGTAAAATGTTAATAGTTTGTTAAAGTTGGGAGATGGATACTATAGAGTGGAATATACTATTCTCTCTCTATTTGGGGTTTGTTTGCAACTTTCCATAATAAAAGTAAAATTTTTTTAAAATAACAGACAGATACAGCACATTCTTTTGACATACTTCAACCACTAGGACATTATTACTCACCTGAAGGTCAAAATGGTATATTAAAATAGAAAATGTTCCACAATTGTAGGGTCACAGCTCTCCATCTGGGGCCAAATGAGTTTCATAATTCATTATTTCTTGGATTTTAGAAACACAATATAGTGTATAACACCCAAAATCAAAATAATATGGTGTTTAACACCCGGAATCAATATAATCATAATACAGTATAACACTCATAATCAAATACAACAATATTTCTGCAGTGAAACTAAATATTCATATTAAGTGGAATAAAGATTAATGCGTCATGTCAGTTAAGATCAACTAGCTAAGGAGTTATGACAAAACCTTTTAGATTTTAGAACTTTCTGGATTTGGGAATTATTGATAGGGGTCTATAGATCTGAATTATATTACTATATGCTCTTATTTCAGTGACTCTGAAAAGTAACAAATTACTTTGAAGCTAAAATATTAGTCATTCTTTGGTAGCCATGGGGGATTCGTTCCAGGACCCCCCCCTCGGATACCAAAATCTGCAGATGCTCAAGTCCCTTATATAAAATGGGGAGGTATTTGCATATAACATAGGCATATCCTCCCAGATACTTTAAATCATCTCTAAAATACTTATAATACCTAATACAATGTAAATGCTATGTAAGTAGTTGCTTTTTGGAACTTTCTGGAATTATTTTAAAAAGTATTTTTGGTCCGTGGTTCACTGAATCTGTGGATTTGGAACCTATGGGTACAGAGAGCTGACTGTAGATATTAAGGAATAAATACAATTAGTTTTATTTATCTTGGAAAAATCAGAGAACAATAATAAAGAAAAGAACCTTTTGCAAGTTACAGATTTGTAAGTGCGGCATGGATTTATGGCAGGGGAAAAACTGCTCCTTTGGACACAATTATGATCCTGGTGACACTGCTAGTGAAAAGGGCAGGACAAGTAATGGACTGACTGTCCTTTCAGGCAAGTGTCAAAGCTTTCTGTGGAACCAACTTTTCTAGAAGCAACTGTAGGATAATATTTTGCCAGTGGCTCATAATAAAAACAACAGGTTAACTCACCAACTTAGGCTTTTATTGCCAGAGCCCTATACTTTCTTAAAGGTTATGTTTCCCATTGTTGGAACATGCCATTTGGTTGACCACATTAAATCAAACTCACCTGAAGCGCTCAAGTCTGCTATTCCCCTGGGATGTGGTTCTTCTCAGGACTTGTGGGTGCCAGACTGTCTGGCTCAGGAAGGTCATCCTTATTAGGAATTTGGAAGACAGGGCTGCTTTTGATCCTGTGCCACCCCAAATGTATGAGCCCAACTAGAGGTATCATAACAACCAGAACTTTGTAGTCTCTCCAGAACTTCTGAAAGCTCATAGTGCTTCAGCATTAGTGCACCTAAGAAAAGGCCAACAGTTAAAAGAAACAAACAAAAAAATCCCTCAAATTACATCTATATACCACCACAAGCAGAATATTGCACTCTAATAAACGCTGCCTGTTAAAAGTTTTTAGTTACAATACATTGCAATGTTCATTAACAAAAAGAGACGTTGTAGACTTAAAGGGATGGCAGGAAATCAGGCTTGGGAAACTTATAGAGCAATACTAAACGCTTAGCCAGCAACTGTAAAGGAGCAACATTACCTGCTGGGAAAGCCATTGGAATCTTTGGAAACACTCATGCATCAAAATCGTTTTCTTCAGCGGTCCCCAACCTTCTTGGCACCAGGGACCGGTTTCATGGAGGACAATTTTTCCACGGACGGGGGTGGGGTGGGGGGTAGATGGTTCAGGAGGTAGTGCGAGCGATGGGGAGCGGGCAGATGAAGCTTCGCTCCCTCGCCTGCTGCTCACCTCCTGCTGGGCGGCCCGGCTCCTAACAGGCCCGGAACCAGTACTGGTCCACGGCCCGCAGGTTGGGGATCCTTGATTTTCTTTATATAATTAATTATACTTTCTCTGAACCACAATGAAGTTAGATTAAAAAAAAAATATATTTAGTCACAATTTTAACAAAAGAATCGAATGGCAATCCTTAAATATGCAGTAAGAATTCAGATTCTGCATTCTCACAGGATGTGAGTGATGATGTCTCAACTGAGACTGAGCCGTGCATGGACTCCAGTCGTAGCAAAAGACTTTTGGTTTGGACTCTATGAATTAATGCCACTTCCACACTTATGTGCTGAACCACTGCATTTTAGAGTGTTTACCCTTATCACTAATAACTATACCCTGCAGGGGTTACTGTCAATCCAGTTTACATGAAGAAATTGGGGCCAGTAACTTGCCTGGAGTTTCAAAGCTCAGTAGTATTGAGAACAGTCTTTTTTGCTCTATCTTTGATTTGGAAAGCATGGAGTGTAGCCCAGGAAGTCTGTTTCTGATGATCCGCTGCGTTTGGGAACTTGAGTCCGTACAACTGGACTCCTTATACTTTTTCACTTAAGGGCACTCACTAGGCTTTAGTGATTAGCTTATAGACTTGTGATGCTATGAATGGACCTGCTCTCCGAGTTCCTTTCTGGGCACAGGACAATAAGGATTGCTCCTTCATCTACGGGATATACTACGACTTAGGTTCAATTGCATGTATATGAGTTTCAGTATCATAAAATTTCTTACAGTAATTTTGTGTGAATGCCTTTAGAAAAATGCCTGAACAGAATTTTCACTTATTCCTTCCCTTTTAAATTAAGATTAATATTCAGGACTAATGAGCTAAATACCTAAATTGTCTCTGTGTTCTGTATATACATATTAGAAAAACAGAAGGCTTAGAGTTATGCCTATGTACATATATTACTCCCAGCATTAGAAACCATTTCTCCTTGAGGTCCAAATTCACATTTAATAAGAACTTTGTTGCTAAGCTTAAACAAATTACTAGATGGAAAAAACATGGCCTACTTTGTAACTCCAAGTATTTTATGCCTTTTTCTTTTCTAAAGTGCTTTGGCATCCTATACACTTCTTGCAGACTTTAGAGACCATACCTTTTATTGACATGCTCATGTTCTATCTTCGGAAAAAGTCAATCACAAATAAGTGTATCATGATTACATTTCCTTGTGAAGCCCACTGTGCAAAAGCCTTTGGGACATTTGAGATTTGAGGAAACAATAAAACCACTGGGGGAGGCACCGGGTGACTCTGAGTAAGTAATGAGGGAAGAACTACAGTAAGGGTTACTCCCTAGATGGAAGGAGGGACTGAGGGTAAACCAAAGTCAACTGGCTTGTGTTGACTGATAGGTGGCATTTTTGTCCACAAAATACCTTGAATTAAAGGTTTAGAAGATATTGTCCTTCACATCCAGTCTCAATACCTAAGGTGACTTTAACACCTCCAACTCTGTCCCCCTCAACATGAGCTTATCAAGTCACAGTACTTTTCACAGATGGCATCTCTGCTCTTCACTGTTTACTTCTCACGATCACTAACATATCATCACTCATTATTTGTTACTTTTTCCTGAGTTGCAAACTTTTAGGAAAACAGCTTACAGAAAAGAGTCACTTGGATAAAAGGATATAATCATAAAGTTGACATAAATAACTCAATAATTAAAATTCAGAACAGATTAAAGTACAAGCTATAACAGCAATGTCTGGAAAGTGTGGTACTATTCTCTCCATGTAGGTCACAGGATGAAATGTGATGTACTGAGAACCTTCCTCAGATTAGGATCAAGTTAGCTCCCTGTACTCAATACATCTTCGGGTCATCCCTGGGTTAAGAACAAAGGAGGGCGCTCCATTTTATTTATGTTGTGTTTAACAGACTATTATTCTTTTCCACTAGAATAACTTAAGGATCTATGCATCTTTTTGTAGATTTAGGTTTAGTTAAACCTGGGAATTAGTATCTATTTTGGCTGAAAACTCATATTTGCCAAATTACCACTGAGGCCCAGTAACAGCACTTCCTGGTTAGTAACTGATGTGGGCTGATTTAATGATTAATTGCTGTAATATCTGCTCAACACCTACATGCCCCCATTTCCTCAAACTCTCCATATCTCACACATTGATTTGGCTAACGGGGGTGAGAGAGCAGGTAACTATTTTCTGATGATTATCCTGTTGTCCTTTGAGAGGCTTGGAAAATGATTAGGATCAGGATGACAGGCCTTTTTACTTTACAAAGTACTTTTACAGTCTTCACATTTAAATCCACATAAAAACACTGAGTATCACACCATCTGCATGATAGTCCATCTCCACCAAGCAAAATGGACTATTTTTAAATGGCACAGTAACCTTCACCTGCTTCATTTCACTTAATAGCTTTCCAGCATTTTACATGTATTCTGTTGCTTAAATAACCCATATTCTAGGGCCAGATAAGTTAGACTTCACTAAATAAGGCTCATTGTTAGTTGTAAGAAGAAGACAACAAAGTAGTCAGTGAAATGATGCATTACTTATTTTTTTTCATATCTTCTTGTGGAGCTTTTAAATACAATCCATATATTTTGGGGATAAAATTTTGATTTAACCCATTTTTTTTCTTCTGAAGTCTTTTTGTGGGTTTTTTTTCCAAAATGAAAATCAGCATTACTGCCCTTTTCTAAAATATATAATATTGTCTTACTTTTTTAAGTTAGAAAATACAGATATAAGAAAAAGAAAGCTAAAATATCTGTAATCATTTTGGTTTTAACAAAAATGTGATTAGAATATACATGCTGTTTTGTAATCTTTTCTTCACGCAAGAATACAAATCTTCATTATGATTTTCAGTGGCTGAATAGCTTTTGATTTATGGCAATACCCTAATTTGACAGATCGCTGATTGATAGAAATTTGAGATTTTTTTCAGTGCTTTATTGCTAAACATGCTAAGAATAATAAGTATTCTAGTAAATTCTCCAGAGCCCGTGCTCAGAGCTGCTACATGCTGCTTCTCAGGATGATACAAAGTCTTACTAGAATTCCTAACAATTAACTAATTTTTCAAATGAACTTACACAAAGGTTTTTAAAACCTTGACTTTTACAAAGGTTCACAGTGCTGAGCAGCAGGGAGAAAGGGAGCTCCAACTTGGGAGATGGAAAACGAAGTTAGATACAGCTTATCTTAAAATGGTCCTGACCCCAAAACATTTGGCAACAAGTTATTCCAAGTGGTATGGAACTATTTTATGGACTCGAGAGATTCCTGAGTCTGAAACAGAAATTTCTCAAGAATATGCTCAACATGATCAGATTTGTTGGGCAATAAGAGGATGGTTTCTAAAATAAGTTAGTGCTTGTTGTTCATTCACTGAGCCTTTCAAGTTTGCTTGGAGTAAAGCAGCAACAGAAATAACAGCAGGAAGACTTCTTCCCTCTCCTTACCCTCCTTTAGTCTACCTGCCACTGCCCTTATCTTTCCTGAATCTTATTTAAACACACTCCTAAAAAAAACAAATAAACAAAACCAGAAGGTATGGAACTCTTTTGATGGAGGAAACCAAGAGAAAGGAAATGAGATTAGTAAATTTTACATTAAGTAAAACAGAAAGTAAATGTTTATGGTTTTATCCACTTAAATGCCTTTTGTTTAGAAAATGTTTAGAGGCCATCAACACAGATTATGCTTCCTTATACTCTTCTTTCAAAAATGTATACTTCGCATTATTCAAAAGGTTTCATATTTTTTCTCGTTTTGTTTTCATAGCAATTTTATGAGACCACTTTATACATGAGGAAATTCTAAATGATTGATTCCAAAATTACTGTCAGTTAATTGTGGCACTCATCTTAGATTTTGGAGTCCTAAAAGTCGTGGCTGGTATTCTTAACAGCAATTTTCAAAAGTCAAGAATTAGTATCCCAACTTTGGCAATAAGAGTCAATCAGAATTTCCAGTGCATGATGATGGACGAGAACATTCTGGGTGCATGGTGCACACTTGTGAGGGTCACTGAAGGCAAGTATCCTGGTGCATTACACCTGGCATGTTTTTCTTCTCATGTCAGGTACACTGGAGGTTAACGGGTCTGGTGCCACTTGGTCCAAAATGAGAGGGTAAAAAAGCCTATATCCTCCAAAAACACACCCATGATCTACTAATGGTTGAGATTAGTGGGGCTAATTTTAGTTCAGTTTTTTTAGCTTAGTTCTTAGTACGGAATGAATAGTGAGAAATTAATGAACCGAATGGAGAAAAGCTTGCTGTATCTCTGCCTCATTAAAATATCGTCATCTTTTTGAGTGCATATAAAGGCCAAGAAAGGAAAACACTGAGAGATACGCTTCAGACCACAAATACTCTTAAATTTAAGGCACTAATGCGTCTAGAACAGCAACTTTCCCTCCCCTCAACTTGTATTACAGAGATTACTAGCTCTTCAATTTCTACCATTAAGGCCTCTGACAGGCTTACTGCAACTTGTTACATTCCAAGCCAAAGGAAGGTTTCTTGGTGCTGGAACTGGTCAGTAAGGTGAAGGGCAAAGAAGGGCAAAAAAGCAGTTAAGCTCTCTAGAAAATCCTAAACAACCTGGCTCTGGCTATCAGATTACTCTTTCTGTGGAGCATCAGGTCAATTAAAACCACCACGTTTTGCTACTGATTAGGCCTACAACAACCTGGATGCAGGAAATACTCTGTGGAAGGTTCTCATTTTGCCTACTGGGCTTGCTGGACGCCATCTGCTGGTCTTTTGGACACAGTGTAAGGTAAATTCTTTATGTCTTCATTGCTGCTCTGCTTAAAGTATTTGGGGAAAAACTGTGATATTTAACAATTTAAAAAAAACTACTGAATGTAACTTAAACATGGAGAACGCTAAACAGAACGTTGAACAATTAATTAACCCAGCTCTCGTGACTGCAATATTCGATGAAGTTTATTGGAATTGTATAATGCCTTTTCTTTTAGCATGGCAATGTTGGTTTTAAGGATTTGTGAATTCTTCATTCCTGAGTTCCAATTACTAACCCTGAAAATAGTTCTTTTTATCCTCAATTGTTAATACAGCAGTTCACATTTTGGCAGTTTTTGTGTACACATTAGAAAGGACTGCATGTTGTCTTCAGGCCTATTCAACTGACTGGCGTGCTAAAGAGAACAATAGCTTCCTTTTTTCTTTTTCTTTTCTAACTACATCATCTAAAATAACAGCTTTGCTGAGCTTTTCCAGTCTTGTAAAAACACAGGTACCAAAAACGTTACTGTCAATTCTTGATGAACTGAATGGACTACACCTGAGTTCTAAAGTTTCCATTCTGCAAAACCATACCCCTACCTTGACCTACAGGCAGTAGCTGGGCTGCTGACAGCACAGCCTCACCAGGAGCGGGTCAGGAGTAGGCACAGAGTACGGTGAAGGTCAAGTTACGTGTAGGCATTTTATGATCTCGGTTAGCCCCCACTGTTACTGTGAATTCAATGTATTTATAAATAAATAATATACTGAAAGCATCACAAGTTTTATAGGGGAGCTTTATTAACTGTCAACAGCCTAAGATGTGAAAAGTGAGTGACTGATTAGCGACTAATGAGGAAGAGACAGCCAGCTTACTGGCAGGCTGTGGTTTATCAGAAAGGTTTGGAGAGTTGTTATAAAGTTTACAGAGTTGTCTGAGAATCTTTCCATCCCCTTTCACTGTCTTTACATCTGGCTGCCATTTGATGCCCAGATTGGTGGAGGAAGGGGACTGGGTACTATGCAGACAGCAGACTGTTCCAGATTAAGTGTGCAGCTGATGGGGCCCTTAGTACTGCAGCAATGACTTTATGTTCCCAGCTCTAAATCCCGCTCTCAATCCCGAAAGGGCTGGTTTCTGTCTTCATCATTTCTGAGATTTCTATTTTACTCTCCACCTTCGTTTCTGCAGGTAACCTACTGGCCAGAGGAAACTGTGGCTACTGGCTATGAGCCCCTCCACTTCCTGCTCCCACGTGTCCACCTCAGCTCCCATCTTCACCTCCTTCCTCAGTGTCTCAGAGGAAGGCCTGGTACTTCCGTCATCTGTGCTCCAGCCAGTCCCACCTGCTGCCGTGTCTTCACGGTTCCACCTCCATTAACCCCTCTCTTCTACCTTCCACCTCCCACTTGGAATTGGTCTTCCTCCTACGCAAAACCTGACCAGTTTTCTCCATTGAAAAGAACCAAAAACAAATTGCCCAATGTAGCTGCCCTTTACCAGCCTTCCTTCCAGTACTACAAACTCTGATTCCTTTCAAATAACGCATGTTTCTAGAGCCACTGCCCACTTCCATCTTCAAACCCAAGTAATTTGCTTTTGCCCCACTCTCCATGGAAACTGCCCTGACTATAAAGATCGCCAATCTCTCCCTTTCCGTGATCTCTCTGCACCACTTCTGATGAGTTCTTAAAACGCTTTAAGTACCTGAGACTAGTCTGATCCTTCTCAGTCTCCTTTAATGACCCCTTGGTATCCATCCACCTACTCCCTCTTCTCAAAGCTCTGTCCTGGGCCGTCTTCCCCCCGTGTTCGTCTCCTGGGTGGCCTCATTCACATCCAAAGCTTCTGTTTTAACACATCCACCAATGACTCCCACATCTACATCTCCTGCTTAAACCCACTTATCCCACTGTTATTCCCCACAAGTGTCTAAACTCATTTCATATAAAGACGAATCCTCTTTCCTTCCCAAACTGCTGTTCCTCCTCTGCTTCCTGTTTTGGTTTTTAAAAAAAGGCATTATCAAAAAAAATAATAATAAAAAATAAATAAATAAATAAATAAAAATAAAAAAGGCATTATCTACCATGCCATTCAGTTAGAAAATCTGGATATAGTGGACTCTGCCCTGTTCCTTATACTCCCCATAAAGTCAGTCACTCAATCCTCCATTTGACATGACATTTCTTTTATGTAATTTCTCCCCAAAGCTACAGTCCAGACCCTCCTTACCTCACGATCTCCTCGCTTCTAGTCCAGTGGTTCTCAAAGTGTGGTCCCCTCACCACAGGCAGTAGCATCATCTGGGAATTTATCAGAAATGCAAAATGTTGGGCTGCTCCTGACCTACTGAATCAGAACTCTAGGTTGGGATCCAGCAATCTGTGTTTTAACAAATTCTTTAGGTAATTCTGAAGCTTAAGTCTGAGAACCACTGTTTGAGTCTATTGCCCACTAATCCATTCTCTACCCTCTTAACACAGCCATCTTGGGGAAAACAACAACAAATACAACAAATACATTCATGTTTCTGCTTTGCTTAGAAGCCTTCAGTGACATTTTTGACTAGAAGGTGAAACCTACATTTCTTAGTACAGCACAAAAAGCCCACCAGGATCTAGTTCCAGAAGGGAAAGCACAGCAAATTATTTTAGTAAGGATGTATTGTTGTGTAGTGATTAAGGGGATGAGTTGGGGAATCCTACTGCCTGGGTTTTCCATCGCTGCCTTACCACTTTGCAACTGGCTGTGACCTTGGATGAGTCACTTAACCTCACAATGCCTCAGTCCCATCACCCATAAAATGAGAATAATATCGACATCCATCACAAGGCTGTTGTGCAGTCATCACAATACCTGGCACTCAGACTGGACTCTGTGACTGTTAGCTATTATTTTGATTATTTCAAAAGGTAAAAAAAAAATTACTGGTGTCAACCTTGAGTGTAGAAAGAGAGGTCTGGAATGACTAAGGCAAGTGGGTCCATAAACTATAGGCAGTTTCAGTTAGTCTAGATGTGAATACAAACCCCAGATTCTCAAGAAAGAGGTTCTGAGGTCTTGGGGCTATTTTGATTAGAGTAGGGTAGATCTGTAATCAGATTCCAGGATGTTATAGAAAAGATAACAGTCAGGCTCCTAAAGTGAGGGCCAGGAGAGCTAATCATGAAGGGAACCGGAAAACTAAAGGACAGAGCAAAATAGCAAAGACAGGGTGATAGTTTCATATTTATTTCTCTGATAACAGTCAATGAAGTTAAAGTTGCCAGTGATTAAATATGAGAGTCCCAGTGTGATGAAGCTTTGAGTAACGATGGAAATCAAATTCTAACCTCCCGCACAAGTTACGATCTTAGGCAAATTACTTCTTTCCTGCCTCAATTTCATTGTTTGTAACATGGGGCTATATAATGAGGATTCCTAAGTATATATCTATGTATTTATTGCTTAAGTCCAGTGTCTAATACGTGAGAAGGATTCAATGCATAGTAGTGATTATTATTACTGTACGTACAATATCTTCAATACAAATCATATATAAAAACAGGCACTTCTGGAAATTCCTGTTTGACTAAAGCTCCTGGTAGTGCTGAGACAGATGTCAGTCCCAGGACTGACTGGATGAAGAGAGTTGAAGTTATGCCCTCCTTCCAGGGCAATGGGTATCCAATGACTGGTCACTGCAGTGGTACAAAGGCCTGGCGGTTCATCCAACTTGGGCCAACTATGAAGGCCCAACCCAGCACCAGAGTTCCTGTGAGACTGGTGGAGACCCTCCTTGGGACTACATTACAGCTCAACTTTTTCTATCCACCCAATCCTGCTTCCTTTCTTCCTTGGTAAGATCCAAAAAGTCCTCCCTAATAAATGTCCTGCCCACAAATCTCCTTTGAGTCTGCTTCCCAGGGAACCCAATCTAGGACAATCTGGAAACACCTTGTTCATTTATCAATGTGCTTGTTTATTGTTTCCCCTTCCATCATTGAATATAAGCTCCATGTGGTCAGGGACCATGCCTGTATCTGCTAACTTAGCACAGTGTGACAAATACGAATATAAATTGATGACGTTAATCAATGAAAAACTGCAGGTACAGAGAGCCTCTGAAACAGCAACAGGATTTGTGCATGGTCCAATTTGGGAGGAAGATGCATATGACTTCAGGAGGTCTCCCTCTTAAAAAGATTTCCATCCCCGGAACGTCCAAAGCCCCAAATCCTGCTTCTGCTTTCAGAGTTGGTACTAGCACGCTGTACAGAGTTCTGACATCCAGTTCCACGTCAGAGGGTGGCTCTCACCTCCCAGACAGACACAGGTGGCAGCGCAGGTGCAACTGGTGCTTTCACTGGGACACCTTTTCCTTCTACTTTACGGTGTGGCCGCGCAGATGGGAGAGGGAGAAGGGTCTATACCTGGAACTCTGCCTACACCACTGGAACACCTCCTCGCCATCTACATTCCCTCCTGCAGCAAGGATTCACTGCCAACAGCTGTTTTAAGGATAGATCTTCAGCTTTCTAAGGAGCCAGCCTCCTCCTATTCCCCGCCCCCAAATATCCTTCAGTGACACCAGTGACCTTTCCGAGCGGGGAGGAGGCGCCCACAAGCCCCCTACCCCTCTCTTCGGCCAGGTAGAGAGCCGGCCTTTCCACCTGCGGTCCCGTCGCTCTCACCTGCTGCGCCGCCCCGTCCGCCGCCGCCGCCCGCAGGCCCCTGAAGCCGAGCACCACGCAGCCGCAGCCGCCACTCCTGTCAACTCGCGCCCCGAGCTTGGAGACGGAGCATGCGCAGCTCTGCGGTTGGCGCCGGTCCCACTCGGATTCCTCTTCTCCGGGTTTTCGTGAAGTTCTCAGCCGAGAACGCGGTGGCTGGGACGGAAAGAGCAGGGGGCGGAGCTTATTCAGTGTCAATCTCAGCAAGTTATTGAAACGGGAAAACTTAAATAACAGATCAAATGGACTTGTTAAGGCACAGTATCTTCCTTCTGGCGCGCGCTTGAGAGGCACTTATTGAACGAAAAAATGATCAACCGTTCTCGGCGGCTCTCGGGCCTCTCTCATTTGACCAATCACAGAGCGCCGTATTCCGTTGTTCATCGCCAACTCCCCGCCTTCCTTTTTGGCTGCCTGGAAAACCTGGAGAAAAGGACTCCACAGCGACCATTTCTGTGGATCGTGTTGGAGAGCGGTCATGCGCAGTGCGAGCTGGTGGCGCTCAATTAACAGCTTCTGCCCTTAGTCCGCCGTCTGGGGGCCTACGGGGAGTTCAGAAGTCCTCTGTTTCTGTGCCCTTCACCAATTAGATAATTTGCGTGCTACGTCCCCATCCTGCTTTTTCGTTCGAGGACAAAAATTGTATTCCCCTGTACTATTCAAAAGAATTGTGGGAGAAATTATGTTCCTGGCTATTTTAAAATTTATCCGGCATTGTGCAAGTCACCTTTATTTTCCAACCTGTGTTTTCTATAATCTTCCCCTTCAAAGATTAGGGAGACTTTTCCCATCCTTGTGCTAGTAATTTTACGGGGTGAAGAAGCACTCTGTGAATGGACTTGAGGACACGGGGAGGGGGAAGGGTAAGCTGGGGTGAAGTGAGAGAGTGGCGTGGACCTATATATACTACCAAATGTAAAATAGCTAGTGGGAAGCAGCCGCATAGCACAGGGAGATCAGCTTGGTACTTTGTGACCACCTAGAGGGGTGGGATAGGGAGGGTGGGAGGGAGACGCAAGAGGGAGGAGATATGGGGATATATGTATGTGTATAGCTGATTCACTTTGTTATAAAGCAGAAACTAACACACCATTGTAAAGCAATTATGCTCCAATAAAGAGGTTTAAAAAAAAAAAAAGGAAGCACTCTGTACTACAGGAACACTGCGTTTTATTTTTCTCTCGATCACCCCTGCTGTCTAGCACAGTGGGTAACTGATTCTTCAAGGACCAATGATGTTCACTTCGTTCTCGGCCTCTACGTAGTCGTCCTTTGCCGCCATTTTTGTTTTGGGCTCTCGTTGAAAACCGCGAGATCCTGCTCAGAGGCCATTTTTCTTTTGGGCAGATTCCGCGCGCTTCCCGGGCCGCTCGCTTAGTATTTCGCCGCCATCTTCAATCCTGGTTGTGGCTTCAAATTCGCAGTGAAGCAGCTCAGGTCATCTTGTGTTTGGGCGGTGGCAGAGTTCCTCTACGTGCCGGGAGCCCGGGGAAGCGGGAAGTAAGCCGGAAACGGGAATTCCCAGGCTTCTAAAGGTTGGCTTGAGAGCCTGCCGCACAACCAGGTACTACTTCACCAGTTACTCTGGACAGTAACAAAACAAATAAAAGCCCGAACCCAAACCCTCTCACCATCATAGGTAAGAACTTGGAAATGCTGACAACCTGAGATATTCCTTCCCTTGAACTAAACTGTTTGCCCATCTCCTCCCCCACTCTGGTTTTTTCCTTTGATTAGTGAACCTTTTCTGAATCCTTCTCCCTCTGCTTCCACCTCTCTCCATGGTTTTAAACATAAGGGTAATTAAATAAATAAAATTTTTTAAAAAACAAAACAAAACATAAGGGTACGGGAAGCCTGGGCTTGACAGTGGAGGTGTTGGTTTGGAAAATTCTTTTTTTTTGGGGGGGGGGGGGTGGGACAAAATGGAGTACAGTGAGTGGGCCAGGTATTTGTATCAAACACCTATATGTACAGATAGATTCCCCTTTCCAGACATTTTTTGGGTTGTGACATAAATATAGATTGTGTTTGTATATACTTATTCATTCATTTATTCAGTACATTTGTTGAGTACCTAGTGTGCACTAGGCCATGACGATTCTGCGTAAATTAAAATAAAACCCCTTTATCTCATGGGGCTTACATTCTGTCACCTTGACAGCTACTGGGTCGGGGCAAGTAACAGTATTCTATGGTTCTTAGTCCTGCTACACTATACAAACAAGTAACAAGTATTCGCTTGCTCCTTCCTCTATTCCCCTCCTCCTTTTATTTTCCCCCGGACTAGGAATAAATCGTATTGACAGTTATTTCTTGGATCCTAGACATAACTACATTTGCAGGCCAAATGGCTAGTTTTACAGCCAATATTCAAGTTACTTAAGGCCTTGTTGCTCCAAGTGTGGTCTATCTATCACCTGGCAGCTTGTTAGAAACACAGTCTGACTCCATCCCCAGGCCCACTGAGTCAGAATCTTCCCTACGAAGTGCACCTTAAGTTCAGAGACCACTGATTCCTGCATGGACTGAAGACAAAGACTGTCTCTTTTCAACTTGTGCTTCTGAAACAATATATGGTCAGTTTATTCCATACTTTAAATGCAGTGGACATATGGCACGTTTTTTCTGTGCTTTTATCCATCAGCTTGATGTCAAGATGCCAATTTAGCATTCTAAAAAGTTGAGAATGTCAGTCCCGTGCATTGTTATGTAACTTTTGCTGTGATAATATCTCATGTACTTTGTGCATATTTTTAAGTTATTTAAAGTTGAACTCAAAATCCTACAGGTATTCAGTAGTTCAATATCAACTTGGAAAACTTTGCGCCATAGTTTACCAAAGCTGTTTTGGCACCTTGCTTTCATCTGTCTTTTTAAAATGAGAACTCTAAATCTAATATGTCTTGGGGTTTTTCAACTTTGGCTGCTCATGAAAATCATGTGGGGCGCTTTAAAAAAAGCCTCCAGGCCAGTATCAGTCAGAGGTTGTGATCCTGTGGATGGAATTCAGGAACTAGTAAGGTATTTGAGAAATAGCAAATGACTTTTACATTTTCCACGTTGCTGTATGTTCGGTTTTTCTCCCTTACAGATTTACTTAAAATAATTAGGAATTTGAAGACAGTGAAGAGAGTTGGACTGGGAATGTGGTAAACCAACTTCCTAGTTGGTTTGACCAACCGATCAACTTGCCATTTATTTTGTGTCTTAAGCAAGTTGTCTAGCTTTTCTGTCTCTCCTTCCTCCATCTATTAATTGGGAAAAGAAGAATGAAGGTCCTGTTGTGTTTTATTTAGTCTTGTGTATGCTACAAAATGTAGTGGATATTTATATTCTGTGAATGTGAGAAAGAAAAGTATTTTGCAAGTGCAATATTCATTGCTTCTGATTTTCCTATACTGTTTCTTATATTGTATATGCCAGTAAGCACAGTGGGTACAGAAACGAACTCTAGAGCCAGACTCTCTGGGTTCAAATCCTAGCTCCTCCAGCTACCAGCTGTGTGACCTTGAGCTGATTACTTAACCCTTCTGTGCCTCAGTTCCCTCATCTCTAAAATAGTGTTGGTATGAGGGTCAGATAAGTTAATGTAAGAAAAGTGCTTAAAATAGTGCCTGGCACATAGTCACAGCTATGTAAATATTAATTAGCTCTTGTTATATTTAAGTCTTTGGATTATTAAGGTTTTGTTCATGCATGCAGATCACTTAAGGGGAAAGTATTGTAGTTTCATGACTTTTCAGGACATATACCTGCTTGGAAAAGAGGGTGGTTTAAAGACAATATACCAAGCCAGGAAGATGTGTTTTGTTTTTTTTTTTTAATGGTCTTTTTCCCTTTTTCAAACAGCTTTATTGAGGTATGGTTGTCATACAGTAAATTGCACATGTTTAAAGTGTATAATTTGGTGTGTTTTACGTGTATACAGCCATGAAACCAACATGCCAGTCAAGATAATGAACATACCCATCACCCCCAAAAGTTTCCTCTTGCCCTTTTGTAATCCCTCCGGCCTCTTTCTTCCAGGCAACCACCTATCTGTTTTCTGTCACTCTAGATAAGTTTGCATTTCCTAGCACTTTATCTAAATGGAATCTTAGAGTATGTGCTATCTTGGGGGGTCGGGTAGTGTCTGGTTTCTTTGACTCGTCATAATTGAGAGCCATCTTTGTTGTTGCAGGTGTCAGTGGTTCATTCCTTTGTAATTGCTGAGTAGTATTCCATTGCATGGATAGACTAATTTGTTTGCACATTCGCCAATTGAAGGGCATTTGGGTGGTTTTTATTTTCATGGTGCTCATTTTCACATTGGAAAAAAGAAATCTAATCATTTGGTGGCCAAGCCTTCCATATACAGAGAAAGCAAGAGGTGCCAGTGGTAAAATGTGTTTGTTTGGGACTTTGTCTTTGCCATTGCAGAGTTTATGAATTCATGTTTTCTGAATGAAACATGTAATAGCTTCTTAAAGATGCAGAACACATGCATTGAGTTTTTAGTGGATTGCATCTCTTTTTTATTGAGATATAATTTATATATAACATTATATTAGTTTCAGGTGTACAACATAATCGTTGGATATATGTATATATAGTTGGACAACTTGGGCATCAGGGGTGCCGACCCTTTTGTGCTGTTGAAAATCTGCATATAACTTTACAGTGCACCCTCCCCTTCCCATATCTGAGGTTCCACATCCTTGGATTCAACCACCTGTGGATCTGTAATACCGTAGTATGTATTTATTGGGGAAAAAAATCCAAGTGAAGTGGACTCTCACAGTTCAAACCCATGTTGTTCAAGGGTCATCTGTATATAATACTATATATTATTATTAGTGGTCACCACACAGTACATTACATTCCCAGGACTTATTTATTTCATAACTGGAAGTTTATACCTTTTGACTCCATTCACCCATTTCACCACCCCTTACCCGCTAACAACCACCAGTATGTTCTCTGCATTTGAGTTTGGTGTTTTGTTTTGTTTTGTTTTAGATTTCACATATAAGTGATATCATATGGTGTTTGTCTTTCTCTGTCTTACTTATTACACTTAGCAGAATGCCCATTCATGTTGTCGCAAATGGCAGGGTTTCCTTCTTTTTTCATTACTGAATAATATTCCATTTGTGTGTGTGTGTGTGTGTGTGTGTGTGTGTGTGTGTGTGTGTGCACACACCACATTTTCTTTACCCATTCATCTATCATGGACACTTAGGATGTTTCCTTGTCTTGGTTATTGTAATTAATGCTGCAGTGAACATGGAGGTGCAGATACCTTTTCAAGTTAGTGTTTTCCTTTTCTTCAGATAAATACCCAGAAGTGGAATTGCCAGATCATATGATAGTTGTACTTTTAATTTTTTGAGGAACCTCCATACTGTTTTCCACAATGGCTGCACCAGTTTACATTCCCATCTACAGTGCATGAGGGCTCCCTCTTCTCCACATCCTCACCAACACTTACTTGTTGTCTTTTTGATGATAGCCATTCTGACAAGTGTGAGATGACATCTCACTGTGGTTTTGATTTTCGTTTCTCTGATGATTAGTGATTAGTCCATTTCATACATAAGGAAACCTGAGATTTAGAGGTGCTGAGTACGCTATCTGAAGTCACATGAAAAGGTAGGCTTTGAATGCATGTCTGTTTTACTAGAACCTGAGACCATGACTGCCTCATGGATCAGTGCCTATGTCTGTTTCTGACAAAGTATTAAATAAAAATTAGATGTTGTTTATTAGCGAAGCATCCCACACAGGGCCAGGTGGGGATTTTCTGTGGGCCCAGCAGGAATGGGAGGCCCAGATCTTGGGTCAACTGACCAGGTTAAGGATATAGAGTGACTAAAAGGTACGACTGTTCTGTGGACTTAATCTTGCTGGGAGATTTCCATATTTGACCTACATTTAAAGAAAAGGAAAAGAAAAAAAAAACACCTAATTTTTTTGGTCGCTTGTATTGCCCTCCTTTTATTGTTGGCATTTCCCTGTTTGTTTTTTTTGTTTTTATTTTTGACCCCATTTTGGCATTCAAAGTTACCATATGAATAATAGGAAAAGCTGATTCTTTTTTTTTTTTTTTTTTTTTACACTGCAGTTACCTTTTCAAATTTTATCTAAGTTGTTGCCAGCAAGATCTTTGCTCATTTGTCATTTTTCCTTGGTATTTTGTTAAAGTTTGTGATTCCTTCCTTGATACTGTCCTTTTGCATGTGTGTGATAAAATTAGATTGGGGGAGTAGGGGCAGCAGGTTATGAAATGATTTCTCATTCTTGAATTCCAGTTTTTCCTTCAGAAGTTCTAGGGCCTTTGTTGTTTCTGCTCCCATAGGTAATGAAAGTTTTTTAAGACGATAGAAGGAAGTACAATTTTCTTGATAAAAATTGAAATCTGAAGATTAGAAGCCTAAAGTTAATTTCTGATCTTTTTAATCTGGAGTAGTTGCTTTGGCTTGTGACACAGACCAGCAATGCTAGAAGAAAGACAAATGTGAATTTCAGAGTGCCTTGGATTTTCCCACAGAATAATCTAGAAGGTCACTGACTTTCTTTATTAGAGTTTATCTCTGCTTTGTATTTAAGTGACAGGACAATCATGTGATATTGTTTAATCTACTTCCATTCCCTCCCAAAATTAATTTTCTTAAGGATTTTAGGATCTTTCCCTCTCCAGTAAAGACACACATGCACACTTACTTTTGGTGGCGTCAGACACTATCAAAGTCTCCTCTTTGTGAAAGATTGCCTGTTTTCAGGTCAGAGAAAGTGGGCTCAAGAATGCAGGATATAGGATGAGATGTTATTTGTAAGACTTATATAGTTCAACTTCTCAGTATGCTTATGTAAATTACATGCTTTTAGATATTTGGAAACTTGATCTTTTTGGAGATTGTCCTGAACGTCTTAAAAACAGGGTATAAAATAAAAATTCCACTGAATGTAGACTCAAATTGGCAGCTCTGATAGGAAGGCTTTTTAACATTTATGCTTTAAACCCCAGGCACTGAGCTTGCTGTTCCCTCGTGAAAGTAACTCTAAGAGCCTAGGAAAGTAATTTTTTAAGGTGCGTGTTTGCTTTCTAAATGTGTGTGTGCACATCTATCTTTTAATGATCAGAGAACAAGTCCAGAAAAACCTGAAGATGTTTCCAGGGTAAAACTTAATTAATACAGAGGCTAATAATATCTTTTCCATTCAAATGAATGTTAGAATGTCAGTATTTTAAAGACAAAAACAAAAAGCATTGAAAACCTCACATTTATGGCCTTCAACCATTTGTCTGTTGCCCATTATATTCAATGTAAAACGCTTCCATCTTCTGTTTACGTTTATATGCATATCAGGTCTCTCAACTTTGGCTGCATGGTATGTGTAACTTAAGTGTTATTTATGTTTTGAAATAGGACCAGAGTGCTTTGACCTCCTTTTTAGAGGGCTTACTGTGGAATTTGGGATTTGGAGACAGTAAAGATGCATCAGATTAATAGGTATAAATCTAAAAAAATAATAACACAGTCCATAGCCACTGATTTAAGTAACGTCAACAGACTCAAGTTAGCAGACTTGATGGATACCTGTGCTGTGCTCCAGGTATCAGAGAGAATGAGGATGGATCCTGTCCTCAGGAAGCTTATGGTCAGACTGAGGAGAGAGAGAGGCTGAGGACCAGACTTAGGTGTGAGAGGAGAGGGGGTGTAAGAACACTGCATGTTCAATGGCACGTGCCGGCATTGGCCGTGTGGAGGCCTTGAAGCTGTGAAGGTGCCTGAGCTGAGAGGTGGAGATGTGGGCAGGTGTGGTGCTATGGGAGACCTCGGTGAAGAGCTTTGAAGAGGGGACACCTGCTCAGATACCTCTAGTGATGGGTCAGGGGATGGAGAGCTGCAAGAATGGAGACAGGAGGTACTTGAAGAGGCTCTGGTTGCGGGGGACCTTCAGGATAACCAGCTCTTTGGGATCTGGGACTTCCTGGCATCAGCAAGTCATGATTTTTTTCTTCCTGTGGGAGGCAGACGGGACCATCTGTGACTGTCATCTGTGCTGTCCCAGATGACAGGCACTGAGAGAAGAGAGCAGTGTGTGCTGTCCCCAGATTCCCTGGCAAGTGGTCTTTCTGTATTTAGACTTCAGCTTTCTCAGGTTTTATAAAAGGATAGTGAAGGACATGGCCCTCACCTCCCCAGTGTGGTTGTGAAGGCAGAAATAATATAAGGGATCAGGAGACTCCCACCTCCACCCCCACTGCCTTGCCAGACCTGTGGAGACTTGGCTGGGAGACAGGGGAGCCTAGCTCTGGGCATCTCCTTTGCCCATTTTTCTATTGGATTGTTTTATTTTGACTACTCATCCTTTGCTTGTTATACGTCTTGCAAATATCTTCTAGTTTGTGACTCTACCACATACCCCACCCCCATTTCTTTACGACGTGTTTTTTTAAAAAAAATAAATTGATTGATTTATGGCTGTGTTGGGTCTTCGTTGCTGCACGTGGGCTTTCCCTAGTTGTGGTGAGCAGGGGCTATTCTTTGTTGTGGTGTGTGGACTTCTCATTGTGGTGGCTTCTCTTGTTGCAGAGCATGTCCTCTGCATCCTCATCAACATTTGGTGTTATCCCTATTTTTTTTTAGCCATTCTGGTAAGTATGTAGTGATGTGTCATTGAGGTTTATTTTGTATTTCCCTGTTGGCTAATGATATTGAATATCTTTTTTTAATTGAAATATAGTTGGTGTACAATGTTATGTTAGTTTCAGGTGTACTACATAATTGTTTGACATTTGCATACAGTATGAAATGATTTGAGTATCTTTTCACATGCTTATTTATTATCTGTTTCTCCTCTTTGGTGAGGTACCTGTTCATGTTTTTTGCCCACTTTTTGACTGGATTGTTTTATATTTTACCATTGAGTTTTGAGAGTTCTTTATATGTTCTAGTTTATAAGTCATTGACTGGATGTGTGGATCACAAATATTTTATTCCAGTCTGTAGAGAAGTTTTAATATTAATATGGTCAAATCTACTATTCTTTTTCTTTATGGATTGTACTTTTTGTGTCTAGTTTAAGAACTCCTTCCTTTCTCTGAGTTCATGAAAACATTTTCTAAAAGATTCAAATTTTATTTCAAGTGCAAATTTTATTTATTTTATTTTTTAAATTTTTACTGGAGTATGGTTGCTTTATACATTTGAGTTTTTAGCTCATCTGTAATTGATTTTTATGGTATTAATTGTTCTTTAAACATTTGGTAAAATACATCTGGGCCTGTGTGATGTATCAGTCCAGTTTTATTTTTTTCCAAATGGAGAAACAGTTGTTGGACCACAGTTTATTGAATGAATAGTCTCTTTATTTCCCACTGATCTGCAGTGCTTCTCCCATCATTCATTTGCATGAACCTGTGGGGTTTTTTCTGTCTGTGAAGTCTGTTCCTTCGGCCTGTTTGTTTACCCCTTTGCCAGCACATTATTTGATTTACTATAGCATGGTGGTAGTTTTGCTAGAACTGGTAATACAAACTCCCTCCTTTGTTTTCCTGTCTTTTTTTTTTTTCTCTCTCTCTCATGTATCTTAGTTCTTTTTGCTCTTCCTCAGATTCCCTGTTCAAGATTGTGGCTGGGATTGCATTAAGTTCGAAGATCAATGTGGCAGGGTCTGGCACATGCCTTACTAAGTTCATTCCTAGGTATTTTATATTTGTGGAATGCTAGTTTAAATGATATTTTCAGAAATCTACGTTTTCTGCTTGTTTCAAAGAAATTGCTTTTAAGATTCATCAGTAAGCACGTTTGCTACATTTTTTTGTAGATGCTCTTTTCACATTAAGAAATTTCTATTCTTAGATTTCTGATGTTTTTCTTTATTTTTTTCTATTTTCATTACAATGATCATGTGCTTTTACTCTACTTCAGTTTTTAAGTATGGTAATTTTTCTAGTATTAAACCAACCTTGCACTCCTCGGAGAAACCTCACTTGGTTCTGGAGTATTTTTTATATGTTGCTTGCTTCAGATTGCTTCTGTTTGTTTAGGATTCTCGCTTCTCTGTTCAGGTATAGCATTGGCTGTGATTTCCCTTCCTTAATCTGCCCTTGTCTGGTTTCGCTCTCAGGGCTTCATAAAATGAGTTGTGTGATGGGAGGGGGCTCCCTCTCACTCTCTTCTCTGGAATCATTTGTACATTGGCATTATTTGTTCCTGGAACAGCTGTTGGATTTTGGATCACAGAGGTTTAGAAATGGAAGAGACCGTAGCGGTCAGCCTGTCCAACAGCATTGTTCTACTGAGGCAGAAAGAATTAAATGCTGAGGCTCAAGTCCAGAAGGCATGGTCCACTGTAGAAAACCTAATCCTGAAGTAAAGGTAACAGCCGTTTTATTACCTAAGACAGAGGGCTCGAAGCCTTCACATCAAAGTCCACGCAAGTCCATGGAGAGACTTGGAAAATGTCCCACCACCCTGACAAACTGGTCCCCAAGGTTTCTGGGGTCACTGGATTAAGTTGAAGAACCCAGAGGGGAAAGGGAGCCTTGGGAGGCATGCCCTCTGACAGCTCATGGAAAGCCGTGGCAAACAGGCAGAGGCCTCCCTGGCTCCACCGTGAGCAGCTCTGTGTAGGCACGGCTCAGCCGGGCATTAACATATATATCGCCCATTGTGACGACAGGTGATAATTTTCATCTGGAATATCAAAGGAATATTCACTATGTGGTATTTTTTATGAAAGTCGGGAAAGATTCAGTATATTTTTTGGAAAATTTCCCTAAAAACAGCCAAAATAAAATAGTCTCAGTTCCTGTTATCTGGAATATTTCTTCATCCAACAGACTTTCTTGAGCACCTTCTATTGTTAAGCAGTGTCCTGAGGGCCGGTCACCTTTGATAACTTGCTCCTTCCCGGATGGGTAAGCGTGCTTTTACTATATTTGGAAATTAGCAAATTGGTTTGGTTCATTTCAGATTTCAGTTCGCCATGTAGTTCATTTCCAGCACCTGTGCCCAATGCTGTAATGAAGCCAAGGAAGTGTGCCTTCTTTATCTAATATGACTTTAGCAAGTATGCAGGCTCAAGGTCTATGCAACTGCTGTCCAGATGGGCTTTATCTCGGTAGGCTTTATTTTTTGTTTATGAAGAAGTGTGCCATGTCACATAGCATAATGGCGAATTAAATGAATTCCAACCATTTACCTTAGCTGTGGAGCCCCTCCCTCCCTCTTTTCCTTCCTCCCCCCGCCCAGCCTTTCTGTCTCTGTCTTTTCCTCTCTTTCTTTCTTTGATTAGCAGGAGAGACCCACCACTCCTGTAGCTTTATTCGAAGTCATGCTCTATGTAAGGAACTTGTGACTTGGCCAGGGGCTCTGGGAGGGAGGGTACACCTACCTTGACAGCCCAATTAGCGTTTGACCTTAGCAGTTCTACAGGGGACAGATGGTGCTGGTTTGCCCTCAGAGAGCTGACCCGACTCTTCTCCTGCCCTTGGCCTTCAGCTGTGAGACCCTGGCCTGGTCCCCCAAGTTCTCGTTAGGGGAATAGATGTCAAGCCTGGGAATAGATGGTCTGTAGGGTGTCTTTTAGTCATAAAACTGTTACTTTTTTGAGACTGCAAACACTGTAGGAACAAGTGAAAAAATTTTACATTGAGAGGCAGAATGCCACATGGTATTAAAAATCGGTTAAAAGTATGCAAAATGTATTTTACAGTTCCTTTTTTTCATGCAGCCTATTTTACACTAGAGACCATTTTATTTCATCTAAAAATACGCTATTTAGTTCTAGATTCTTACAGATCATATTTTTGAGACTGGGCTTTGATGATACTTTTTGAAGAATCCAGTTCTTAAAAACAAAATGCAGGGACTTCCCTGCAGTGGTTAAGAATCCGCCTGCCAATGCAAGGGACACGGGTTCGTGCCCCGGTCCAGGAGGATCCCACATGCCACGGAGCAACTAAGCCTGTGCGCCACAACTACTGAGCCCACGCTCTAGAGCCCGCAAGCCACAACTACTGAGCCCCTGTGCCACAACTACTGAAGCCCGCGTGCCTAGAGCCCGTGCTCCGCAACAAGAGAAGCCACTGCAATGAGAAGCCCGTGCACCGCAATGAAGAGTAGCCCCCACTCGCCGCGACTAGAGAAAGCCCGCGCGCAGCAACGAAGACCCAATGCAGCCAAAAATAAAATAAATAAATTTATAAAAACAAAATAAAACGAAATGCAGCTGCTCTTGCTTTACTGATTAAAGAAAAAAAATGAGCATTTTAAAAGAGTCAACTGGAACCTTATTGTGAGTTGAAAATATAACCTTCACTGTAACATGGCTCATAATCTATCTAACAGCAGATATGGTCTTAAAGCCTCACCACAGCCTTCCGTGTGGTCCGCCTGTCCTTCGGGAAAGGAAGGACATATGAGAAGACCAGTGTATAATTAAAAATAATTAGATCACACATGCTTCAGCTTTGGTTGGGTACTTGCTGGAAAACTCTCTCCCCTGTTTTTCTATCTACCTGAACCACTTAGTACCCTCTAAGTATCCCCAGAGAGGGACTCCCTAAATTCTTAGCAGAGTTATTCAAGCCTGATTTAATATATTTAAGGGGACCTACTGTTTATCAGGCTCAAATAATATAATTTTTAAGATCTAGCTAAAGTTTTCAGAACAACCTTTATGAATGTTGTTTTCAAGTACACGTTCTTGACTTTCTAGAAACTTGTTTATTCCATTTACACCTCTGTCTAAATGGGCTTGCTAAGATGAACATCATTAAAAAATGTTCTAAATCATGTGCATTACATTGTTCAGAGAATAGAGATGAATAAATTAAAATTAAATTAAAATGATTTAGAGTTTGGATAAAGATATTTTTGTCTATTAGAAAAATTGGATCAAAGGTTATCAAATTTCTTAAAAAAATCGTCCTTGACTAAGTAATAATAACTGTTAACACTCATCCAGGGCCTACTTTTTATAAATGATGATACTGAGGGTTTTCACATGCTTAGTCCTTTCAATAATTTTGAGTTAGGTATTACTGTCCCTGTTTTATAAATAAGAAATCTGGGGTTCAGAAATAAGTGCTTTTCTTTTTTTTCTTTTCCATTATGGTTTATTACAGGATATATAATATAGTTCTCTGTGCTATACAGTAAGATCTTGTTGTTTCTCCATTCTGTGTATACCAGTTTGCATCTGCTAATCCCAAACTCCCAACCCATCCCTCCTCCACTCTCTCTCCTGCTTGGCAACCACAGGTCTGTTCTTTATGTCTGTGAGTCTGTTTCTGTTTTGTAGATAAGTTCATTTGTGTCATATTTTAGATTCCATATATAAGTGATATATATACCACATCTTCTTTATTCATTCATCTGTCAATGGACATTTAGGTTGCTTCCATGTCTTGGCTATAGTAAATAGTGCTGCTGTGAACATAGAGGTGCATGTATCTTTTTGAATTATAGTCCAGATATATACCCAGAAGTGGGATTGCTGGATCATATGGTAGTTCTATTTTTAAATTTTTGAGGAACCTCCATACTGTTTTCCATAGTGGCTGCACTGATTTGCATTCCCACCAGCAGTGTAGGAGGGTTCCCTTCTTTCCACACCCTCTCCAGCATTTGTTATTTGTAGACTTTTTAATAATGACGATTCTGACTGGTGTGAGGTGGTACCTCATTGTAGTTTTGATTTGCATTTCTCTAATAATTAATGATGTTGAGCATCTTTTCCGGTGCCTATTGGCCATATGTATGTCTTTGGAGAAATGTCTATTTAGGTCTTCTGCCCATTTTTTGTTTGGGTTGTTTGTTTTTTTGATATTGAGCTGCATGAGCTGTTTGTATAATAAGTGCTTTTCTTATAATAAAACCAAAATCCCTTAAACTGCACTGTCCATTACGGTTGCCACTAACTGCAAGTGACTGTTGAGCACTTGGCACGTGGCCAGTCCAAATTGAGGTGCTAGAATCATAAAATACATACCCGACTTGAAAACTTAGGTAAAACACCAAGAGTGTAAATATTTTTATATTGATTGCATGCTGAAATGATAACATGATGGATTTATTGGGTTAAATAAGACATATTAGTAAAATTAATTTCACCTGTTTCTGTTTACCTTTTTATTAGATGCAGCTACTAGGAATTTTAAAATTACATCTGTGCTTTGCATTGTATTTCTGTTGGACCGTGCTGCTCTAAAAGTATCCATACGCGTGATCTAAATGGCAGATAGTTCCATGCACGAGGCTTGTGAGTTACGGCATCCTTCCCACCCTATTCCTTCCTCCACAGCAGCTCTCTCCAGCTTGCTCTTCAGGTTGGAGCAGAGTTTAGCACTTAAGAATTGGGTCCTTATCAATGGAGAAGAGACTTGTGGTTGCCAAGGGGAGGGGGGAGGTGGAGAAGGGATGGAGGGGGAATTTGGGGTTAGCATATGCAAACTATTACATATAGAATGGATAAATAAGAAGGTCCTACTGTATAGCACAGGGAACTATGTTCAATACCCTGTGATAAACCATAATGGAAAAGGATATGAAAAAGAATGTATATATATGTATAACTGAATCACTTTGCTGTCCTGCAGAAATTAACACAACATTGTAAATCAACTACAATAAAAAAAAAAAAAGAATTGGGTCCTTATCACTAAATTTCTTGCTATATCTCTGCTTTTTTATTACTGTTGTGGTTGTGTAGGTTGTTGTTGTTATTATTGGTTTTAGGCTTTGCTTCCAAAACATTCAATTAGCATTAAAGGGAGCTCCCTTTAACCCCTGTGTCCCTACTACATATATACACACACATTTACCATCCTCTTGATATTGTTGAAAACACGATATTGTTTAGGTCAAGATTTAGTGTTTGTTATCATGACTATAAATGCTGAGCTATGAAATACTCTAGTTTTTATTTTCTGCATAATTTTTGTTTATCCTGGAATCAGTAATTGCCTTGTATTATTCAGTTGCTTAGCTTTCCGTGCAGCTGTCCTAATTCAATCTCATATTCTGCACTGGTTGTTTAAAATTCATCTGCATGCGTGCAGACGCTTCCTGAAGAGGCCTCTCCTGGAACCTCACAACCGGCTCTGTCCTGGACTGATGGTTCTCTGCTTGTGTAGCCCATGAGTCTCATGCAGGGATCTGCTTTCACCAGACCCTGGGGTTTCCTCTGCCTTTTGCCTATCTCAGCCTTCCTTTTTCCTGTATCTTCCCCTTTTTTGGGTCAATTTCCTCCTTTTGGTGAAGCACATCTTTAGTAGCTTCCTGAGAAAGAATGCACAGGACATACATTTTTTAAGACCTTGCATGCCTAAAAATGCTTTTACCCCCGCCTCGTGTTTAAATGCAGTTGGGGTTTGAAAATAATTTTCTTCAGGTTTTTGAGGCTACTTTTCCATTGCCTTTTAGATTCCAGAGTTGTTTTGGGTAATTTGGAGCCAGATATTCTCTTACCACCACCCCCTTCCCCAAACTCACCCTCCCACAGATTTTTCAAGATTCTTTTTGTCATCAGTGCCTGAAATTTTACTGTGATATACACCCTTATATGGGTCTGCTTCTATCCTGATTTTTACCTGTTGGTTCTCCTATACTGGTCCTTTAATTTTTAATTTATTCTCTCTTATTTTTCATCTTCTTTATTTTTGCTGAAGTTTCTGGATGACTTACTCAATATGATCCTCTGGACCTTCTATTAAGTTTTTTTTATTTCAGCTATCATAGCTTTAATTTGTTGTTTTCTACAAGTTCCCTTCTTTAAAAAAATTATTTATTGCTTTATAGATGTAGTGTCTCCTATCCCACTGATATTAGTGATAGTTTCTTTAAAAATATTTCTTTCTCCTTGCATAGTCTAGGTTTCAGCCAAGTAGTTTTTTTCTGTTTGTTTTGTTTCCTTTCATGATAGAGTCTTTCCTTACATGCTAGGTGATTCCTGGTTGCTTAAGTGTATTTGAGAGTGGGACACTAAAGAGATGGGAGTTAGTTCTGCACACAGATGTGGGGCTTGTAGATGTGGCCTTCACTTTAGAGCCATCTGTCTTGGCTGTTTGCTTGGGGAACCCCTGATGTCAGTACTTTTAGATCCAGTTCCCTGAATGAGGAGGTTTCAGTCTCCTATTTGGAGACTAAGGCAGGATAGAGGGGTGTGTTAGTCAAGCTTCTCCAGAGAAACAGAAACGATAGAAGATACAAACACACACACATGTATATGTATATATATATATATATGTGTATTTATGAAAAGAGTTGGCTCATGAGATTTTGGAGGCCTTGAAGTCCCATGATACACTGTTTGCAAGCTGGAGACCCAGAAAAACCAGTGGTGTGATTCAGTCCAAGTCCAGGAGTGCCAGTGTCCAAGGGCAGGAAAGAAGATGGATGTCCCAAATCAGAGAGATCTTGGATTCACTCTTCCTCCACCTTTTTGTTCTGTTTGGGCCCTCAGTGGATTGAATCACGCTCACCCACATTGGGGAGGACCATCTGCTTTACTCAGTTCACGAATTCAAATGCTAATCTCTTCCAGAAGCATCCTCACAAACACACCTGAAACAATGTTTACTAGTTATCTGGGCATCCCTTAGCCCAGACAAGTCGACACATAAAATTAACCATCACAAGGGGCATGTGGGCTGCCCCTTAATTTCTTTTTTTTCAGTAGGATAACCCCCACTTTATGCTGTGCCTGGTGTTTTCCAGACCAGAGATCCTCTGTTTTACCCTCTCCAGAACATAGTTCTCTAGGCTCTGCAAGGTGGGAGAGGGCAGTTGCCTGGCGGAGCTCAGTAAAAGGGAGTATAAGAACTTGATTCCTTTTTATTGCCAAATAGTATTCCATTGTATGTATATATCACATTTTGTTACATATATAGTGATACAAGCTTACCTCAGGAAACAAGAAAAATCTCAAATATCACATTTTGTTTACCCATTCATCATTTGATGGACATTTGGGTTGTCTCCACTTTTTTGGTTATTATGTATAATGCTGCTATGAAGATTCCTGTATAAATGTTTGTGTGAACATATGTTTTCATTTTCCTTGGGTACATACCTAGGAGTGGAAATGCTGAATCATATGGCAACTCTATGTTTACCTTTTTGAAGAGCTGCCAAGCTGTTTTCCAAAATGGCTGCAACATTTTATATTCTCACCAACCATGTATGAGAGTTCTCATCTATCCATATCTTTGTCAACACTTGTTATTGTTTGTCTTTTGTATTTTGCTATCCTAGTGGGTGTAAAGTGGTATATCATTGTGGTTTTGATTTGTATTTCCTTGATGACTAGTAATTTTGAGCATCTCTTCATGTGCTTATTAGCCATTTGTATGTCTTCTTTGGAGAAATGTCTATTCAAATCCTTTGTTCATTTTTAAATTGGGTTATTCATCTTTTTATTGCTGTTTTAAAGTGTTCTTTATGTTTTCTGGACATGAGTCCCTTATTTGATGTATGATTTGCAGATATTTTCTCCCATTCTGTGGGTTGTCTTTTCAAGTTCTTGATAGTGTCCTTTAAAGCACTGAAGTTTTAAATTTTGATGAAATCTGATTTACCAATTTTTTCTTTTGTGACTTGTGCCTTTGGTATTGTGTCTAAGAAATTATTGCCTTATGCAAGGTCACAAAAATTTACGCCTATGGTTTCTTCTAAGAGTTTATAGTTTTAGCTCTTACATTTAGGTCTTTGATCCATTTTGAGTTAATTTTTGTATATAATGTGATGTAGTGTTCCAACTTGATTATTTTGAGTGTGGATATCCAGTTGTAACAGCACCATTTGTAGAAAGGACTGTTTCCCAATTAAATTGTCACAGCACATTGGTTAAAAATCAATCAAACATAAATGTAAGGGTCTGTTTTGGGACTCTTAGTTTTATTCCATTGATCTATGTGTCTGTCTTTTATTCCAGTACCACACTCTCTTGATTACTCTAGCTTTGTAGTAAGTGTTCAAATGGGGAAGTATGAATTCTTCAATTTTGTTCTTCTTTTTCAAGATTATTTTGGCTACTATAGATGTATTTTCATATGCATTTTAGGATAAGATTGTCAATTTCTATAGTCAGCTGGGGTTTTGATAGAGATTGTGTTATAGATCAATTTGGGGAGTATGGCTATCCTAACAAAATTAAGTGTTAATTTAATCCATGAATATGGGATAACTGTCCATTTACTTAAGTTTTAAATTTCTTTCAATAATAATTTATGGTTTTTGGTGTATAAATCTTGTGGGGTTTTTAAAAAAATTTTTTCCTAAGTATTCTTTCTGATGTTCTTGTAAACAGAATTGTTTTCTTAAATTCATTTCAGGATTACTCATTGCCAGAATATAGAAATATAGTTGACTTTTTAATATATTTACATCTTACAACCTTACTTCATATACTTCATAATTCTATTAGTTTTTTTTTTTTTTAATTCTTTAGGATTTTCTACATATAAGAACATGTCATTTTTGATTGGGACAGTTTTATCGCTTCCTTCCCAATCTGGATGCCTTTTATTTCTTTTTCTTGCCTAATTGCCCTGGCTAGCACCTCTGATACAGTGCTCTGTGGAAGTGACAGAGCAGATATCTCTGTTTTTTCCTCTTTGAGGAGGCGGCATTCAGTCGTTCATCATTTAATATGGTTTTAGCTGTGGGTTTTTCTCAGTGGATTTTCTTTTCTTTTTTTTTTGGCTGCACTGTGTGGCTTGTGGGATCTTAGTTCCCCGACCAGGGATTGAACCCAGGCCCTTGGCAGTGAAAGCGCCAAGTCCTTACCACTGGACCGCCAGGGAATTCCCTAGCTGTGGGTTCTTCATAGATGCTCTTTATCAGGTTGACGATGCTTCCTTCTATTCCTAGTGTGTTGGATTTTTCTTTTTAATTAAAAAAGTGTTGGGTTTCGTTAATTTTTTTCTAAATTTGAGATAATCATGTGTTCTTTCTTTTATTCTATTAATATAGTGTATTATACTGATTTTCAAATGTTAAACCAATCTTATATTCCTGAGATAAATCTAATATCATGGTGTATAATTCTTTTTATATGTTGCTAGCTTTGGTTTGTAGTATTTTGTTGAATACTAGTGTGTAGTTTTCCTTTCTTGTGATGTTTCTGTTTGGTATTGGTATCAGGATGTAACTGGCCTCTTAGAATGATTTGAGTTTTTCTTATGCTTCTTTTAAAGAGTCTGTGAAGGATTGGTATTAATTGTTCTTTAAACATTTGGTAGAATACATCTGGGCCTGTGCTTTTCTTTGTGGGCAGTTTTTAAACTGTTAATTCAATATAATATTTTTTGTTAAGACCAGTTATAAGTGAACATTCATCTTGTAAGAATACCTATTGATATTTGATTATTCAGCCAACCTTTCTCTTATATAATGTACAAATCGAAAGAAATTTTGATATACCTACTTTTTAACTTTCTTTTTTCTTCTGTTAAAGGTCTGTAATTACTCTGGAATCAGTAAGCCATGGCGTCAAAGAAATTTGCTGTTAAGGTAAGTAATGCTTAATAGCTTTCTTTAAAATGATTAATCACTTTCTAATATAACTGAGTCCTGTGTTAATTGAAAACAGTAGCCCTGAACTTTCTTTCTACTCTTCAAATTTGGGACACTGCTGAAAACTTGAAGTAGGTGATTGAAAATTTGCATGTTAAGAATGAGATGGGGGAGAAAATGAATAGTTCATGTGGTCATGGGAGTTTCTTGCTTAAAGTCTTTTGTAAGATGCCTTTGGGGCATAACTTGGTCCTTAATGTTAAAAAGTATTATTCACATTGTACATCCATGACGTGATTTTTGATTATGACAAAGCACGTAAAAGTAAAGAAGCAGGCAGCAAATGCTGCACCTGGGTGAATGCCAGGAGTGAATTCTCCTGCCTGGCTGCCCTCTTTTGCTTTCCTCTTGTAAGCATCTCTTCTCTATCACTTGATGGCTGGGTCCGAGACCTTCTCAGTTGTGGAGGAATGGGAGGGTCACCTGTGAGGGGTGGTGGGGAAGGAAAGGGGAAGAATTGGTAGTGAGTACGGTCGACCCTCCAGGTTCTGCATCCAAGGGTCCTGCATCCAACTAGCTGCAGATCCAGTCTTGAAAGGAACCATTGTATGAAGGATGCTTCACATATGCCTGTTCTTTAAGGCATTTTCCCTGTGCTAATGTTTTATTAAGCAGAAATTCAGAACACTGAAACAGAGAAATCATAGTGGTTAACCAGATCAGATACTGTTTAGTGTTGTAGTCGTATCTTATCTTTACCAAGTCAGTGCTTTAGATTTACAACATAATTATAAATTTCATTACTTACAATTATTTCTAGTATCTGTTTATTCTATATGTAGTATTCCTTTCTGTGAGAGATTATAAGTGGTGAACTTTCACAGTCTGTCTGTCTAAAAATGTGTTTTGGTTTTCCTCTAGAAAGTAAAGTTTGTTTTAGAATTTCAGGTTGCACATCAGTTCCTCTCCGCACTTTAAAGGTATTTTTCCATGGTCTTTTGAAATCTTATTGCAACTGAGAAATGTTTTAATTATCAGTTGATGCTTAAAAATCACCTTAAAACGTAGTGACTTAAAACGGAAGCCATTTTATTCTCTCTCAGGATTCTGTAGGTCACCTGGTATCAGTTGGGCGGTTTCTCCTCTTGATGTTGGCTGGGGCTGCAGTCATCTGGGGACTCAGTTCAGCCGGCACATCAAAGCTGGCTGCCCGTGTGGCTGGCAGTTGATCCTGGCTGTGCTTGGAATCTCACCTGGGGCTGTTAATTGTTGCCCTCAGTTCTCATTCAGGTGGCTACTCTGTGTGGCTTGGGCTCCTCTCCTAGCTTGGTGGCTGAGTTTTGAGGGATGGTGTCCCAGAGCAAAAGTTGTGGGAAGAAAAAAGTGTAATTTGTCCGTCCCTTGAAGGCCTGAGCTCAGAAGTCCCACGTGCGTTTCCTCTGCATTCTATTGGTCAGAGCACTCAGAGGGTCAGCCCCAGGGAAGCTGCAACTCTCCATGGGAGAAGCAGCTTGTGCTCACAGGGAGGGGGAGAATCTGGGGGTGCATCTGTGGAGACTAGTCAGCAAAGAAGTCTACTGTCAGCCCATCGTGATTTCTTTCTTTGTTATCTTGCTTATCAAGATATCTTGGTTCTCTTTGGTTGCTCCTAAGATTTTATTTTTGTCTTTGATACTCTATAGTTTCACTGTGAAATCTTGAGATACAGACTTTTTATTTATCTGGCTTGGGATGCAATGTACATCTTCATTTGGAAGAGTCAAGTCTTTCATCAATTTTGGAAAATTTCGACCTTTTTCTCTTCAAGTACTGCTCCTCTCTGTTCTCTCTGATCTCTTCTTCTGGAACTCTTATACGAAGTTTGTTGAATAGTCCCATGTAACTGTTTCTTATGTGCTAGAGGGTGATGTTAATTCATCCAAGACTGAGCGCCTGCAGGCTGTCTGCTCAGAAAAGGACTGGGCCTCTTGCAAAGCTTCGCCCAAACTGGCTATGGTCCATTCGGATAGACAATCCTTGTCAACCGCAAAGCTTAGACCCCAGGCCCCTAATTATGCCAGAGCTGGGTCAATTGATTTCCAAGACATACATACTGATGTGGTAAATTCTGCTACGAGATTGCCTGATCTCACAGCTGCACCAGCAAGTCTTGGAACCTAACTCCCAGATCATGCCAGGTGGGGGAGTGACCCCAACCATGGGTGTCAAGCCAGCAGGTTAGGGATAGTCAGAGTTCTGACACATTATATGGAAGAATCTACACATCATGTTGTGTTGGTGTCCCTGCCTCTGTCTGATCACACAGGCAAGGAACAAGTGCTTTCCTAATCATGCAGTTTAAAAGGCCCACAGCCCAAGCACTGGGATCCCATTCTGAAGGTCTGACATCTCGCCCAGCCAGATTGCTGTGCACTGCCCTAAGGTGTCATGGGCAACAGGGGACATGCACACCTGCTCTTGCTGCTGTCACCACGTGCCTGCTCTGATGAACTCTGCTTGGCCATTTTCCCTTTCCTTTTTCTCTTCTCTTTATGTCTGTATGTTGCATTCAGAGTGCTTTTTATCAGAACTCTTCCAGTTTACTAAAAGCTTATCATCAGTATTTATTCTCCTTTTTAATCTGTATTTATTCTACTCTTTGTTTATTTTTAGTGACTGTATTTTTCATTTGAGAATTTGTGTTTTTTTTTTTTAATTCAAATTCTACCAGTTCTTTTTTTATATATATACTTGTCCTTTTTTTCAATATGCTTCCATATCCTTCTTTTATCTCCTTCATAATCTTAAAGTAGTTTATTTTATAGCCTCTTTTAGATTGTTCTGTTATTTCCACTGTTATTTACTAATTGTGAGATACACGGGTGGAAAGGCCTATGAGCTCAGCCCTGCAGAACAGTGGAGCGGTTTCAAGTTTACTTCTGCTGGAGCCATTGGCATTTTGGTGGTTTTGGACCAGGTTTATATTCATTTCAGGACTTGGGATTCCACCACCTTGTGGGTAGTCTGACTTTGCAACCCACAACTGAGTATGGCACAAGCTTAGTGTTTTTAGTATTTTCCAGTATTTTCCTTGCTGTTCTCCCTCCCCTGCCCACCCCCGCCCCGCCCCTGCCAAAGCCGTGGGTGGATGGCAGGCTTCCATGCTGCTTCCCTTGGTCAGCGAGCAGAGATTTTTTTTTTCATTTTCATGAAACCCACAGTTTCTCAAGAGGATGAAGGAAAAGCTCTCTTGAATAGCTCCTGTTCCAAGAAATTGTGGACAAACTTACCCATACGAACCCAAAGAGTATTATATGAGGATATCTACAAATTGAGTACTTACTTCTGTGTCAAGCTTTGTCTTATGTGCTAAGCTGATACAAACAACTGAAAGTTGAAGTTCTTCACAACTCCGGACTTAACTGGAATGAGTTTATTCCCAACTCCTCTCTCTCTCCTACCCTTTTTAGGCATTAGGATGCCAGCTCTCAGCTATCCTGGCTTCCAAATACTCTGACAACTAGGCTTGAACCTTCCAAAGGGGTGATTATTTTTTTTCCAGCTTGATTGAAATATCATTGACATATAACATTGTGTAAGTTTTAAGGTGTACAATGTGTAGGTTTGATAAATGTATAAATTGCAAAATGTTTACCACAGTAATTTTAGGTAACACATCCTTCACTTCACATAATTACCATTTTGTTGTCATGGTGAGAACATTAGAGCTTTACTCTCAAGTATACAGTACAGTGTTGTTACTCTAGTCACCATGCTGTACATTACATCCCTGGAACTTATTCATCTTATAACTAAAAGTTTGTACCCTTCAGCCAACATCACCCCATTTACCCCACCCCTCAGCCCCTGGCAACCACCATTCTACTCTGTTTCTATGAATTCGATGTTTTAAGATTCCACATATAAGTGAAATCATACAGTATTTCTTTGTCGTTCTCTGTCTGAGTTACTACACTTAGCATACTGTCCTCAAGGTCTACCTGTGTTGCTGCAAATGGCAGAATTTCCTTTTTTATGGCTGAATAATATTCCATTGCATGTGTATACCATATTTTCTTTATTCATTCATCTGTCAGTGGACACTTAGGTTGTTTCCATGTCTTGGCTATTGTGAATAATGCTGCAGTGAACATGGAGTGCAGATATCTCTTCAAGATAGTGATTTCATATCCTTCAGATATATACCCAGAAGTGGGATTGCTGGATCATATGGCAGTTATATTTTTAAATTTTTGATTAACCTCCGTACTGTTTTCTATAGTGGCTGCACCAATTTACATTCCCACCAACCATGCACCAGGGTTCCCTTTTCTCTACAGTCTCACCAGCATTTATCTCTTGTCTTTTTCATAATAGCTATTCTAACAGGTGTGAGGTGATATCTCATTGTGGTTTTGATTTGCCTTTCCAAAGGAATGATATTGATTAGTGCTGATAGGGATTTGTTATTTTTATTAGTCTTTTCAGAGAACCAAATTCGGCTTTCATTTTATTTTCCTGTAGCATACTTGTTTTCTATTTTATTGATTCCTTTATTATTTCCTTACTTCTACATTCTTTGAGCAAATTTGTCCTTCTTTTTTCAGCTTCTTAAGGGGGCAGCTTAAATCATTGACTTTGGAACCTTTCTTCTTTTCTAGTATATGCACTTAAAGCTATGAATTTCTCTCTAAGTACCTACTTTACTTGTATCCTCTTGTTTTGGTAGAGATGCTGTTAAAGTAGGAATTTTGCTTCCATTAGAATCAAAATATTTTCTGATTTTCATTGTGTTTCATTTTTGATTATGGCTTATTCAGATGTATATTGTATAGTTTCTAAGTATTTGGAAATTTTCTAATAATCATTTTGTTATTAGCATAATCATTTTGTTTAGCGTAATTCCTCTATCTATTGATATTTTGGTTAATGTTCTATAAACACTTGAAAAAAGTGTTGCTTGTCAGGTGCATTGAACTGTATATCCAACTCAGGTCAGGTTTGTTGATTCTATTATAAAAAATCTGCTTTGTGTTTACTCATATTTTGTCCACTTGTTTGATCAGTTGAGAGAGGTGTGTTAAAATCTCCAACTATGGTTTTAGATATGTATATTTGTCCTTTTATTGATCTTGGCTTTGTATGTCTTAAGGCTATATTAACACGTATATACAAATTTATGATTGCTCTTTCTGTTGAATAGAATCTTTAATTATTATGAAATATCTCTTTTTATTTCTAGTCATACTTAACCTAAAGTCTCCTTGTCTGATATAAGTAGGGCCTGCATCTGGCATCCCCCAACCAGATATCTAAGTCCCCCACTGGATTCCTAAAGCCCAGCAGTCAGTAAGTTCCACCCATGTACAGAAACTTTCCAGTCAGAGATTTATTGTCTGTTCTCAATTATGAATGGACAAAAGATACCACCAGAGATTTAAGGAAAACTTGAGAAACAGAAAACTAGAGAACTGAAAAAGAGAGAAAAAAGTAAATGAGCAAAACTGGAGGATCAGAGAGATTCTAGTAAGCAAGAAAAGACTTTTAAAAACATTATAATTAGTATCCTCAAAGCAAAAAAGGAGGCTATTATAACCATGTGACAAGTTCAGGATTTTATGAATAAGGGAAATTCCTGAAAATAGGTAAGAGCTCTTGTAAATTAAAAATGTAATAGAAATAAAAATTTAGTAAAGTATGGGAAGATGGATAAGGAATACTGCCCAGAAAGTAGAGCAAAAAGATAATAGTTAAAAAAATGGGCAGATAACACAAGAAAATTAGAGGTGTGGAGTATTGATATGAAAAATTGATTTTGAAGAAAAATTGATATGAAATTGATATGAAAAAGTTCTAGAAAGGAAAATAAAGAAAATGGTGGAGAGGAAAATTATGAAAGAAGTAATACGATAAAATTACTAGAAATGATGGCACAAAGTTGCTATTTGAAAGTTTCTGTGAGTGTGCACCTAAAAAAGGCAAGGAAAACAAGTTGTACTAAGGTGCATCATCCTAAAATTTCATAACACTGGGAATTCAGAGAAGATCCTGAAAGAAAATCAGATCACATATATAGAGGATCAGATTCAGAACAGCCTTCTCAGCAGCTGTAGTTGTGGACAGTGGAACAATTCCTTAGATATTCTTAGGATAATAGTTTCTGATCTTGGGTGGCCTCGGCCTGCAGCAGCTTGAAGCAGGGTTTTGGTTCCCCGGCCAGAGACTGAGGTCGGGTTGTGGCAGTGAGAGCACAGAAACCTAGCTGCTAGACCAGTGGTCAGTGACAAGGCCCTGGCCCTTTGGCTTTGCAGAAGAGAATTCCCACAAAGACGGAAAGTAGTGAAACAAATAAAGTGTTTATTAGGAGAAAAAAAAAAAAAGGAGTAGAGGATGTGTGGATAGACACATGGGCGGACTCAGAGAGAGTCGCGCCCTCGTGGTAGTTTGAATCACTTTTATGGGGCATTTCTTCCGGGTTTCCTTTGGTCTATCACTTTGCTTTGCCTGGTTCTGAGTCCGTATTTGGAACATCTCAGGATCCTCCCATGTGTGCGCGTGCATCTCTCAGCCAAGATGGATTCCACCAAAGAGGCCTATGGGTAGTGGGCCTCTTACTGTGGGGTGGCTCCCCCCTCCCTTTTTGCCCTCCAAGGAGCTTTCTAGTCCAGAAAGTTTCCTTGACTTGGAGAATGAGAAATATGTGGTCTCTTATCTTCTATCTGGCCAGGGCCCAGCCTCCTCTCTCAATTGTCCTGCTATTCTCATCTTGGAGTATGGTTCACAGGGAACAAATCTCCAATTGCTTACCCGGGGGCTGGGGGTGGGGGCGGGGGGTTGTGGCCCATCTACCTCCTGCCTCAGTTTCCAGCCCTGAATGCTTTTCACAGCTCAACTTTCAATCACATGTTAAGGTGGAATAGAGGCATTTTCAGACTCGGAAAGGCTAAAAAAAAATTTCTTCTAATGTACCCTGTTTTAGGAAGGATATGATTTTTCCCAGATGGGGCGGTGAACAGAGAAAGGGTGAGATTGGGATCCAGAAAATAGGGAATCCAGCAGGTGAGGGCCTAAGCAAATCCCATGGTGATCAATTGTGTATAATGCTTAGAGAGTAACCAGTCCAATTGGAACAGGACAGATGGTTCTATGAAAGATGTCTCCAACAAAAAAGGAAATGAATAAAATACCACATGTACTTAAATGTATTGAGAGGAGTTTCTGTAGGTCAGAGTGTGGGAATGATTTAGTGGTAGGAATATGGGAAACTATTCCTTAATTCTAAGCAAACAAAAGATTATGCAGGATAGAAAAGTAAGCATAGTATAACTACGTGGCTCAGCTTTGAACACTTCATATGTTGTGATCTTCAAGTTTTGGAAGTCTGGGGAAGGAGACATGTGAGTGGGTGGGTTGCAAGCATTATTTTTTCATTTTCCATGGATAGTGTTTAAATCTGAAATAATAAGAGATTACAGTATAAACAAAATATTTAGAACTGTTTAGTAAATACCAGATGACATAGATGAAGTTCTCAGTGTGGTGTCTCCTAGTGAGTGAAAGTTGAGGTGAGGGTGGAGCCAGGATGGGGCAGAAGAGGACTGTTTTTGATAGGTCATTTTGATCTGTATATATGGATTACTATGATAAAAAATCACATGAATAAAAGTTAAAAGGAATTAACTTATGCAAATTTTCTTATAGATGTATTTACTTTTGACCATCTGGGTTGAAAAATACTTGGATAGAGCATGGTTTCCAAACTAACAGAAAAGCAGATGAATACCAAACAATTTGCCACTTGAACCTCGGTTGTTTATTCTGAGACTTTCCTTGGAATGGTATTAATTATCCATGCAAACAGGTTATCCTTATTCAAATGAAGAAAGGTCTTCTGACCTTCCTGCATAGAAGAGGGCTTTTTAAAAACAAAGCAAAACAAAACAAAACAAAAAACTGCTGTGACCTTGGCCTTCATCTCTTTCTTATAACTGCCTCCTAGGCCAGAATTTCAGGAAATGGCAGTGGTGTATGAGATAAGTCCTTGGAACCCCAGCTTTCAGGGTCTCTTTACTTCTGGGCCACTGCAGCCCAGGGCAGGAGGATGTGTCCTAAACTCCAGTGAAGGCTTTCTCAGCTCAAAGTAGTAGTGGCAGCAGACACATGTCTCCCCAAGGCTCCTGCGTGATCTTAATTCTAGCTCTGCACCCACCCCAGTATTTTAGAACTTCCATAATTATAGGTTCTTTAGGGAACAAGGGGTCAGAAAGTTACACCCCACAGACGAGCTGCTTGTTTTTGTAAATAAAGTTTTATTGGAACACAGACACTCCCATTTGTTTATATATTGTGCCTAGCTGCTTTTATGCTACAATGGCAGAGTTGAATAGTTGCAACAAAGACCTTATTGCATGCAAAGTCTGAAATATTTATATATTACATAAGTAGATTTAAGTATATAAATATATCTCTTAAAGCACATCTCAATTCCTACTGGCCATGTTTCAAGTGCTTAGAGCCACCCATAGGTAGTAGTAGTAGTAGCAGCTGAATTGGACAGCACGGGTCTGAATCAGTGCATCCTTCTGTACTCATGCTTCCTTGCACCTTGTCGGAGTAAGCTTTCAATGAAGTTACCTTGGGTTAAACCGGCTGCAAGGGCATGGTAAATTAGGAAGGTCAAGGCAACGCCATTTCCTTTGCAAGTAGAAGCAAGAAATAGACATGGACATATAATGTATTCAAGTTTAGTAAGAAGAAAATAAATTTAAATAATAAATTATTGTTGAAAGTGTCAAATCAGTATTCATGGTATCTACCTCTGAAAAGTTTATGGATCCATTCCCCGCTTCACAGGTGTTTTAAAAGTGTTGCCAGGTCTCACTCCCATGCAATTATAGTTACAATCTTATGATTTAAAATTTTCGACTTGGGTTCCAGCAGAGCAGTACTGTGTTCCTACTTCATTGTCTGTCTTTGTTTGTAGATCATTTCCTCTGCTTCCTGCGTCTGTTTTCTTGGATTAGTTAGGTATTACACCAAAGTCTAGAATTCTTTTGGCTACAAAGCTTGCTCTGCTGCTTTCCCTTCCCACAGCCCACTTTATTGTGGGTGGGAAAATTTTTGTTGGGAGGGCTTGATTAATTAGAAGGGATTCATGGCTTCCCTAGCAGGAAGATTACAGAGCCTGGCTTAGTGACAGGCCAATCTGTATTTAAGGAAAAACTCAGACCAGCCAGATTTCCCTGGAATGTGGATCTGGCTTTGTCTTCTTCCACAGGGAGTGTGTAATGACCTTCTCCTCCTCCTTCCCACCCACTCCAGGAGACCTGAAGCTTTTACTTTGGCTGTTGATAGTTGTCTACTTTTTTATTCCGGGGTTGGGGGGAGTGCGGTGTGCTGGACTTTTGGGGTATGAAGACTGAGTTATTTCCTAAATCTGAAGTAACAGATTTAAGATTTTATTAATGTTAACAAAGAGAGGAGAAATTTTACATTAAAAAAAAAAATCTCCTTGCATCTTTACTATCTGTTTTTCGTTCCATTCCTTTGTAGCAATTATAGTTTTATGTTCTCTGAATTTCAGTTAACCTTAGTCTCAGCATTCCTTAGAACAACCACAAAAAGAAATATGCCCAAGAATTGACAGTAATTTCCCCTTTATAAAAAGTGAAGAGCAACTCTGAACTTCTAGAGAGAGAAAGTTGAATAGCAAATGGGCTTTTGTCTTGCTGGTTTGCCTCAGTGAATAACTTAAATTCTGTGCCCTAGGTTTTTCATTTACCTAAAGGGGAATGTAGCACTTTGTCATCAGCACTCATTTGGAAATAGATGCATTGATTTTGTGTATTGAAAAAAAGATTTATGCAATATTTTCATGTCAGTCGAGTTATAGTTAATGACTCTCTATTAAATTTTGAGAAGGACTAAAACTGAAGTGTCCTAACACAATAAATCACAAAAGTTTTAAATGGTTACATTCTTTAGTAGAAATAAATCTGAAGGAAGGGTGTGCAACCTTTATCCCTGAGAATGTTTTTACAAAGGCATTTGTCTTTGTGAAACTTTCCAAGGTGAAGGAAGTAGCTCTGTATTTCTTCTCCCAGAACTTAAACTCTTCATCTTCCAGTTGCTTCTTAATTTTGTCTATTCGCTGGGCGAGCTTGAAGTTTTAAAGACACACAGGATCCGTACGAGTTTGCCCAGTGGTGATGACACGCACACCGACTACAGTCAGCTCCTTTTCCTTCCCTACTGCATACTATCCGTTCTGTTATGTTGCTCATGCTGGGAACTATTAACTAAATGTGTGCTGAGTACTTGATAGATTTGGAATAAAATTCATAAAAGTTTACCGGCCGTCACCCAATTAAATGCTGCATCAGGCTTAAAGTTTTCAGGGACCTTCTCACTCTAGTGAGAGCATTTGTTCTGAGTGTTGATGACTTTGAAACAAAGTTCTTGTTGGACTTGAAATGAAACTTCCTTTTCCAGGTGTTCTCTCTGCTTCTCTGGCCAGACACCCAGTTTTCTGGGCTTCTTCCCCAATCCTTCCCCATGTGTATCAGCACATCTATTCTTTTTGGGAATGATTAGAAAGTGTTTAAATACAGCCCTGGCTTCTCACCCTCTTTTCAGTTTCAACTCTCCACCTGCCTCCCTGAAGTCTCTGCCTAAACTGATCCCTAAAACTTTGCACTAAGAATTCAGTTTATCACATTTTCTTCTAAATTGGCTTTTGCTTTGAATGTCCCTGACTCTGCCCTCACATCCTGGGCTCGCCAAATTATGCTGTCTCCCTGTCCTTCCTTCACAGTCACCTATTAATGCATCCATTCTCAACACAGTATACTGGACTTGCATCTTCTCTCTCCTTTTCTTGTAAATTCAAGCCTTTATTATCCTTGTTGTTTATATTTCTGCACTGATCTCTGGATGATCTCTATGCCTCTCTTGTCCTGCCATTCCAGTGCATCCAGACAAGTGCCGGGATAATGTTTTCTTAACACCGTTTTCACCACGTCACTTCCTTGCTTAAGCAATCAGAGTAATTCCTTTTGTTTAATCAGACCTAATCTAAACTCTCCAGCTCAATTCAAGGCACTCTGATAACTATTCTCCCCCTTCCTCTTTAACTTTGACCCATATTTTCATCTTGGAACTTGGGAACATGGCCCACCTATTCCTATTAAACTGATGCATTTGCATTTCCTGCAGTGATCTGGCCTGTGGTTTTCTCTCTTCCTGTTCCCTCTCACCTTTTCTTCTATAGTCTATGCTCATCAGCTTTTTCCAGGCTTGACCAAAGACTCGCTTTTATTTTCACACAAGATCTAAACTTTTCTTGCATCGATTACCCTCTCACTTTGTTCCTTTGACTGCTATGCGCAGCTTCTGTTGTCACGTGTTATATATATTCTCCAATTATTTATATCTGTATCTACCCATGCTCTTACAACATACTGTTCCCAGCCACATTTCCCAAGAAGAAGGACCTGTGCTCTGCTTGTTATGTATCTACTTTGAGTAATCCGGAGTATTTCCGAGGTGCCTGATATCCCTCACTTTCCCTATTACAAAGATGAGAAATGTCTTTCCTCGTGGCTTATGCGAAACAGGAAAGTCACTCAAGCTTAGAGTTATTTCTTACTGGTCTTTTTTTCAGTCCCAGACAGAGAATGTTGTAATCTTCAATTTGTGGTTTATTTCTTATGTTAAAAAAAAATTGTATCTCAACCTGTTTCTCCTTTAAGGAGTCCACAGTTGCACTTTGAAAATATTTTAAGTAATTCTTTTGAAAATAGCCTCTGTTAATAGCCAAAATGACAATGTATAGAGTTTGCTTCTATTTGGCCTTCAGGAAAGTAAATTATTCCAGTATAATGATGTTAATTCTTTGGACATCATCATATTTTAATTAACACCTTAGTGTTAGACCATGATATGCTACTTTTTTCCAACATACATACAAAGCACATGTGTATGTTATTAACTTATTCTGGTGTCAAAAATGATTCTTAGTAGGAAAGTAGATGCAGGATCTCTCACAGATACAAGAACTCAGTACGTTCCTTGGATTCTCTCTGAGGGCTGTAGAGGGCATCATTGTTCTGTGTTTTGTAAAGTACCTCTCTGCAGACGTCGTGATCCAAGGAAGCACAGCAGCCAGAGTGCTTTTAAAATCGCTGGCTCATTCCTAAATCATCATGACATCCTAAATGCCGGTGTTTGTTTGCCTGGGAGTTGTGTGTATGCCCTCACCCGTCGCCTGTTAGCCTGTGGATGTTTAGATTGCTCTGTCTTATAGTTCTCCTCGCCGGGAAACACCACCGTTAACCACAGCGGTAGAAAACAGAACAACCCAAACTATCCGCAGTGGCCTCAGAGGAAGCCTTGTCAGTGACACAAGATTGCCTCTGGCGTGCTTCCCTTCCAGATTCCAGAAGCGGAAGCGAGGGGCTGAGAGTGAGGATCCCTTTGGTCCTTGCACGGCTTTGGGGACCCCAGCTCAGCCCTGGTCCTAGCAGTAAAGGCTGGAGGGGTTCGACTGGGACAGAGTCCTTGAAGTCACAGTGTTATTACAGTTACTGTACTTCCTTCTCACCTTTCCTAACTGTTATTGTTACTGTAAGTTTTGGGGATGCGTGGTTGAGGAAGTGAGATGTAGGGTGGGGATTAACAGAGGGTCCTTGCATCCCAGAATCCCTGGGAATCGAAATGATATTTCACTGAACGGCCCACATGTGCAACAGTCCAGTCCTTAGCCAAATGATGTAAAGATGCACAGTGTTCATTTATTCTTATTGGCCTTTCGCTGTGTCTCTGGTAGTAACCTTTTGGAATACCCAGGATTAAGTAATATAGGAAACTAGGCCATTGCATAGGTCGCTTTGTTGCATGTGAGTAGTGTGTGACAATAACATTCTGATTTTAAGACTACTAGAAACACCAAGTAAAGAATGAGTTTGTACTAGTGACCATACACAGCACACACACACCTGCTGTGTTTTGCAAGTGTGAGCTGAGGTGAGGAAGAATGTTATGCTGTTTGTTTCACAAAGATGTAGTGTCATATAGATTCTGGCAAGACATGTGCCAGGTCTGGCATCCCACTTTTCATGACCTGAAAAATTCACTGTCTCTTAATGAATCAGTATTGAGATCATGTCTTGTTCTAAGTTTCTGTGATTCTCTATATTCTATTCATGTGACTCTAGGTTCTTTTATAGTACTTTTTGAAATTTAGATCCTCAGGTTTTTGAGGAAGGGATTCTAGAAGATGAAATTAACATCAGACTTTTGATCAGGGTTCCTGATATCATGTTGTGGCTTCACTTGTGAAATGTGGATGACTGCGTGAATTGTGTTACCCCTCTGAGCATCCATTTCTTCAGCTGTGGGGTAGTGCTATTATTCCTATCTGTTTGACAGAGTTTCTTGTGGGTATCAGAGTAATAATAAAAGACAGTGCTGTCAAAGTGTTTGGGAAAAGAACACTTTATGCATGTCATGGGCCGTCAGTAATTATTTAATATTTTACAGTGACATTCTGTATAGTGTTAGAGGGACTTGGCCTGAGCGTCTTATTTGTTCTTTGTCTCATAATTCTTTGGCATGAGGACTAGTCTAATTCTTTTCATATGTGAGGTGTCAGCAAATCTTCGTTTATCCCTGGCGTGCAAGGCCCTGGGTTAGGCACTAGAGACACAGACAAGGGTGATGATTGCCTGTCCCTATCCTCAGGGGATTTGTAATGAGAAATTAATGTGTCAAAATGTAAGCAGCCATAGGTGAGGGGAACACAGAGATGGTCCTGCAGAGCTGAGGTGTGAACAAATGAGTACAGTCATTTTGTCCAGATCTGTTTCTTTATGGGATATTGTGGCAAAGCCCAAAGGTCACTCGGTCTTTGGGGTGCTCCGTTTGTGTGTCAGTTTACCTGGTGGGCTACAGTGGCAGGTGGCCGGGGCTAGAATTCCGGGGGCTTAGATTTCAGTCCTTATTATTGATTCTTGACTATGGACAGGTCAGTTAACCTCATGTTTCAGTTAGCTATGTAACCAGCAGTTAGCTGTGTAACCAGCTAGCCTGAAACTTTTCATAATTCCATGGGTCAGAAAATCTTAGTGGGCAGTTTTTCTGCTTTACATGGCATTGACTGGGTCACTCATTTGGATGCATTCAGATACCCACTGGGCTGGAAAGCTCAAGAGGGTTTCACTCCCATGTTCAGTCCTCCTCCACGATGCATCTCTCTCTTCACAAGGCATCTTTCATTCAGTTGTCTAGCTTGAGCTCCCTTACAGCATGGTGCTGGCTTCCCAGAGAACATGACACTGGAAGATGCTAGGCTTCCTAAGGGCTGCATCTGGAGCTGGCAGACTCTATTTGACACCATATTCTATTGGTCAGCAAATCACAAGGTCAGGAGAGAAGAAATAGACTCCTTTCTTTTTTTTTTTTTTTTTTTTTTTAATAAATTTATTTATTTTATTTTTGGCCGCGTTGGGTCTTCGTTGCTGCGTGCGGGCTTTCTCTAGTTGCGGTGAGCAGGTGTTACTCTTCGTTGCGGTGCACGGCTTCTCACTGTGGTGGCTTCTCTTGTTGCAGAGCACGGACTCTAGGCGCGCGGGCTTCTGTAGTTGTGGCTCGTGGGCTCTAGAGTGCAGGCTCCGTAGTTGTGGCGCACGGGCTTAGTTGCTCTGCGGTATGTGAGATCTTCCCGGACCAGGGCTCGAACCCGTGTCCCCTGCATTGCCAGGCGGATTCTTAACCACTGTGCCACCAGGGAAGCCCAGCTCCTCATCTTGACGGGACGAGCAGTGTGCTTATGTGAAGGAGGGGAGGAATTGTTGGTGGCCATCTCTGGGGATTGTTTACCACATATGTTCCTATCTCTTAAATCTTATCTATTAGTATCTGTTAAACGAGGTGTTGAATTAGCGCATCTCTAACGACCTGTCTAGTCCTACATTTTGATAATTCCCTAAACTTTTATTGGAGGAATTTTTTGTGTATGATATAGTGGAAAGAATTTGGGCTTTGGAGGCAGAGAGGCCTGGGTTTGAACCTGGGCATCACCATTGACCTGCACTTTGGAAAGTGATTTAAGTACCCACTTGTTAAATAGGAAATAGGGTTAATTAAGTGGTGTTAATATAAACTCCTTTCTGGGATAATCGACCATCTCAGCACAGAGTCACCACTTAGAAAGTGTTAGCATTTTTCCCTTTTCACTGCCTCGTTACCTGATATGGGCCTTTTCAAAGCCAATAGTAGTTGAAGACATTAATTGCCGTTCATTTTGCTTAATTCTGATAAGGATGATTAAGTATTTAATCACGTTTTGCCAGTGCAAGGATATTTTTCTAGTTCAAATAAGACTGTTCATTTTGTTTATCCATTTTGGTATTATAAATTATTTCTAGAACATTGTTGCTCCTTAGAAAGCATGCTTAAAAATAAGTATTTTGAAAATGTATTTTGGTCTGTGAACAGCGGACTTATTTGGCATTTCTGGTTATCTTTTGTCTGGAAGAAAGAAAAAGCCATGTGGGGTGGCCAGCATTCAGTCTGGCTGTTTTGGACTGTGGTGGTGCCTGGCCCGTGGACCAGCACTGGTGTGTGAGACTGGAACACGTGCTTCTACTACCGTCCTACCTGGGTCCAAAATGAAGCTCAGAGACAAAGGGGAGGAAGAGAAAAGACAGACCCTGTAGTCTCTAAAGCACTGGTTCTCAGAGTGTGTTCTCTGGACCAGCAGCATAAGCATAGCCTGTGCTAATTGCACTATTTTTATATTTGTTATTGTGAGGGTTAAATGAAATGATGCATATTAAGTGCTTAGCAAAGGTAGCCACTTTAATAAATATTAGGCATTATCTCAATAATCGTCATCATAACAAATATTAATTATTGTGATTAACTTTTTTCCTCCAGGGTATTTCATGAAGTAGCTTATTTTGCAATTTTTTTTTAAAAAGCTACCAGAGTTCTTATTTCATCCTTTTAAAAATTTTGTGAATGATCTGTTGGTCTAACAACACTTCATGTTGTCAAGTAAATGAAGACTTGTTTAAGCAATGTCTGAAGGTACTTCGTAATTCTGAAGAAGATAGTCTTCAGTCTAAAGCGATGTTGAGAGATCATGTAACATAGTTATGCAAATATGTTCAAAGCCTTAATGTTTGTGGGAGTCATTAATGCCACTGAATGAGTCCCTGGGCAATGTCTGAACTCTGGAGTTTGCTTTTAAAAGCTGTTCTCTCTCTAGACCCCCTTTCTTTCTTCATTTAGGTATCTGTGTCCTTAAACAAAAGTCTCTATGTGGAGTTTTTTTCCTTTTCTTTTCTTTCTTTTTTTTCTTTCATTTGTGGTCAAATAAGGATCATGGTTAACCCCAAACGGAAGGCCAACAGGGCCGAGCGGGGCCTGGGTTGAGGGGTCTTGGGTGGTAGAGACCCCAATCCTCTACAGCTCAGCCTTCTGCCTTGGTCACTTCCTCTTTCTCCCCTTAACCACTGTGTATAAGCCAAATCCCAAAGTGAAAAGCAGTTTATTGGTCTTTGCAGCCTGCTGATTCAGAGCCATGGGTGCTCTCTGGGGTGTCACTGTCTGACCACTGAGCTGTCGACTGCAGCTTACTTCAGCCTCCCTCTGGCACCTCCATCCAGGAGTTTGCTCTCGCTGAGGGAGCCTTGGGTTCAGGTCATGGCCATTGCCCGATGGCTGGTCTTGCCCGCGCTTCCTGGTCTCGGCCTGAGTGTTGGTCCTCATCCTCTTGTCTCTCTCCTTCTCTGGGCCAGCATGTGGAGCGGCTCACGTAAAGCTGCTCTTCCCTGGAGGATGGGATCCCAGGCAGAGCCCGGGGCCCCAGAGAACATCGTGCTCAGGGTTTCCGACAGTGACCCCTGGGAGCGCGGCCTTCCACGGGGCCTGCGCCAGATCCCTGTCCCTGCTCCAGCCCGAGTGGCTCAGCTGCCATGGGTCTGATGTATTGGGTCCTGCATAGAATTTAACTGGGGGTGGGGGGAAGGAGGGGGAGATGACATAAAACACATTGAAAAGCACAGATGTAGTCCAGCTCCTTCATAGACAAGATGAGAATCCTTGTGGGGCACAAGGTGAGGATCTGAAAAATTGCCCAAGAGAACTTAGTGCCTTATTTAGAGAGTAAGGACTGTATCGGGCTGGTGGTAATCAAGGCTCTTTGGAGGAAGAAACAGACCTGTGGAAACTACGGGAACTGAAAAGGGAACCTCACGATAGGGCAGCAGAGTGTCTCAGAGAACCCCGGCTTCGGGCTTTGTGGCTGAGCTTTGGGAAGGTCTGGAGACAGCTTCGGACCACCCAGGGCAGCTCCCTGTGGGCCTCTCTTTGAGAAGTGGGGCCTTGTTCTCTGCTTCTCCTTGTTACTCTCCCTCCCCTCTCCTGTGCATGTTGTAGATCATGATGGCTCCTCACCTCCCAAGTGACATCTTTTACAAGACTCCTGTGCATTCCACCCCAATAAGCAAACTTCTGGAGGTGAATTTGGGTAGGCATCCACCTTTGCTCCAATGACTGTGGCTCAGGGGCAGGGTCACTTAGTGTATACATGGCTGTCCATGCCCCTGCCTATCCTTGGGCATGGCAGTTGTCAGGATTAAAGGCACAGACTACCCCCAAAGTTATATGGCAGCATTTTAAGGTTTAGAGACTTTACTATAAAGTTTCTCCTTGCACTTCCATAGAAGGCCTTCTTACAGAACATAATGAGTACTCAAAGTGTGTAGAGAGGTCTCTGGGGCATTCAGGAGGTAGCTGGAATAATCTGACCCTTGAGAAGGTTCTCTTGGTTACTGGGGATGAGGATGATCATAATTACTGCTTTACTTCATTTTGCAACTTGCTTTATTGTTGGTGTGCGTGTTGAGGCATTTTAAGGTCATTCACATCCTAGTGTACATTATGACAATTAAATCGAAATATTGCAACAATCAAGAAAAGTATCAAAGAGGATATCATTCTACTAAAATTTTTGAATATCTACTCTATAGATGACATTCTGAGTCGGGACCCTCAGTAGTATGCATCTGGCCTTAAATCTTGAGTTCTGAAGCACTGAATGCATTCCATGGAACCCCTAGTCAGCTGTGAGTCTACACATTTGCTTCTGACTCAGCATTCCATTGTACTTCCCCCAGTGTGCAAAACTACAGAAACGGCATTGTAGCTTTAGTATTTTTGTCACCTAGTAGTGCTGCTACCACTATGCAGTCTCCCAACAGCTGATGAAATGCTTCCTGTTTTAAAGATGGCCTGATGGAATCAAATGGCGCTGCATCAGTTCCAATGCTGCTTGGGTCTGTTTCACTTCCCACAATGACTGATCCTCCATCTGCCATGACAGTGCATTCCTGGGCTGCTAACCCCTCACTGGGTTGGTGACTGGAATGTTTATTTTTAGGAAAAGTTAAAATTATCCAGAGAAGGGTATTTTCTGTAAAATTTACATGAATCAGCCTCTCCCTGCAGGGATTTTGGGAGGGGTGTGTATATCTGTAGACTCTAAAAAACTTCTGGAAAATTTTAAAACTATTAAAGGGGAAGGAGTATAATGAACATTGAACCCATCTTCAACATCGCAGACAGTTTTAAATTAAGTAATATTTAAGCTGAAGGCTGATTTAAGAAAAGCAAGTGGTACCATGTGACTCCAACACTCACGTGTTTAAGCTGAATTTTCCAAATTTCAACACTGTTAGTAATTCTCCTCCGCAAAGCCAAAAGAGCCTTAGCTCTACCTTCAGTCTTCTGTTTAAATGCTAAGAAATAGTATGAGAAGTATAATTAGAGATCTTACTGGGGCATTAGCGTGGGTTTTCCCATGACCAAAGCAGCCACCAAAACTGCTGATTTTGGTGACCTCGGTTCTGAAGTTACCAGTATTCCTTAGATTTCTGAGTTTACTGTGAAGGGAATTCTTGTTGGGGTGTCATTGCACAATAGTCAGATGGACCCCACCGCTTTTCCTACCAGTGGGATCCTGATTCTTCCTCTCCAGCATGGGAATAATAAATGTCAGCCTTCATAGCATTGTCACAGAGAAAGTGTCTAATCCAGTGCCTGGCAATTAGTAAACATTCACTAAATTTAGCTCTTAGCAATCAGATTAAAGATGCCAGCTGGGAAGCAGACCAGTTGAAAGATTATGTAGGCTCCCCCTTATCCTCTTCAGGTATTTCATTTCAAGCCACTTAAGATGTGCAGTTCAAGTGGGTTGTGGTGTTTCTTGTAACAGGCTCTCTCTGGAAAGCTTTTGTGACAGCAAAGGAAGGGAGCTAACATTTACAGACAGCCTACTGAACTGGGTATTTTTCACATATTATCCTATTTAATGCTCACAACACCGTCAATGACACCTTACTGTTGACGGGTCACAGATGTGAGGGCAGCGAGGTCGAGTACTTTGCACAGGTCAGAGCTGGAAAATGGTCAAGGCAGGTTTCAAGCTTGGGGTCACTTACTGGAAGTCAGATGCTTTGAAGAAGAAGGTGGAAACTGTTAGCTACAGTCTTGTAAAAAGTTTGGCTTAGACTCCGGCTTGTCTGGTAATAATACAACTACCTACGTTATAGTGGTTTATAATTTTTAAAGTTTTCTTAAGACATTACTTTTACTAACCATATTAAAATACGTTGTCTTGGGAAGTCAGCAGGGCAGGTGTAATTATTAAATAGGGGACCTTGGAGCCCCCGATTCTGTTTCTTTATTGCTTCTCCCTCTCAAAAAAAAAGTCTTTTAGGGAAAAAGATGCGTTGAAGACTGTTGGTCAAAGGTCAGTTTTGGGCCCTGTTCTCATTTGTAGACCTTAATGAATCAGGCCACCTTTGCCAAGCCCTCCTGGGGGTAGGTGGCTCTCTCACGGGAGAGAATCTTGAGCCCCTTTGGCTTATGAAGTAGGTGGAGTGAGAGAGTGTTCAAAGCGAAAAAGAGAGAAGGAGAGGGCCAGACCTCAAGAAAAAGGCATGTTACCTCCATGGTCAGGTAGAAGCAAGAGAAAACTGCCCAAGAGCTGGAATTCAGGGGCAGGTTGGCCAGTCCTCCCCTGACTAAGGCCTCTGCCCAGGTCCTGACCTGGTTTTGGGGAAGAAGTTAGGGAGACCTGGAGAAGTGGGTGGGATCATTGGTTTCCATCTGGAGTCCAGCAGTGACTGTGGCTACATCCCAGATGGCGAACCTGCCTCTAGGAGAGTTGAGGACAATCTGGGTAGTTAGTATGTATAGATGCAGAATGAGAATCAATGCCATATAACTTCTAGACTCTTTGTATACTTCTTTTTTTTCCTTTGAGAAATTTTTAAAAAATCTGAAATGTATGAAGAGGAAAAATTTCCATATTCCTACCACTCAAATTCCATGTTTCTATTGCTGTTAACATCTTGCAGTATTAGCTCCTAGGCTCTTATTTAAAAATTTTAGGCAAACAGACTTGTAGAAAAACTTGTTCTATTAAAAATGGCCATTTGCATTATGAAGAATTCGAAGATAGAAAAAAATCACTCTAAATCTCTTATGAAAACATCTCTTGTTAGTATTTAGGTGAACATCATTCCAGATGGACACCGTGGGATATATATGTACAGATAGAATGATTACAGCAAAAGATAGAAGCACTTTTGTTAAATACTGGATATTATAGCTGTTATTAAAAACATAAAATGTAATTTTACTTTAGTAATAGAAAATGAATCTGAATTGAAACTTAAGGAATTGTTGAACCTCAATTCTTTTTCCTTATGTAGATTTTATTTCCTAAAAGATTTAAGAATAAAATAGCTTCAAAATGAAAGAGGTTGAAGTAAGGTTTTTTTTTTTTTTGGGGTTTGTTTCAGTTTTAGACAGAATTGATTGACCGCTGGCTGTAAGAGAGGGGACAGCAGCTCCTCCTTCATCCTTGCTCCTCTCTTCCCACCTCCCAAGTTTTGTTGTTGTTGTCATGTGTTCCCATTTTATATTATTCACATTCTTCTCCTGTGCATTTCATGTTCAGTATGGTGACCGCTAGCTGCATGTGGCTATTTAAACTTACATTTACAGAAAATTATAAATTTCGTTTTTCAGTCTCAATAGCTACATTTTCAGTGCTCAGTAACCAGAGGTGGCTAGGGGGATAGTGCAGGTATCACAGAAGGTTCTATTGGACAAGACTGACTTTCAAGAAGCAGTTATTGGTGTTTTATTTCCTGGATTCTTTCACGCTTGAGAATGTCTCTTCTTTGCCTTTGTATTTGAGTGATAGCTTGGCTTATACTTTCCCTCAGCATTTTGTAACAAAATTTTCACCAGTATCTTCTGGCGCTCAATATTGCTTTAGAGAAATGTAAAGCCAGCCCAGGATTTCCCCCGCTATGTAGATGACTTGGTTTTTGTTCTTGGGTACCTGAAAGATTTTATAAATCTCTCTCAGTGTGGAGTATTCTTGCAGCATTTTTAAAATTTTTTCTGGAACATGTGCTTTTTTGATTTGCAAAGTTTGTTCATTCTTCATTCCAGAGAGATTCTTACATTGTCTCATATCTTGGGATCCCTTGTCTATTTCAGTTCTTAAGTTGTCTTCTTCAAGGATATGTCTTCCTATTTTTATTTGCTTTCCATTTTTATTAGCTTTTCTCTAATTGTTTTAATTTCCTTGTTTCTTTTATTTTTCATTCTGACTATCCAAACCGTGTCACCATAAACAACAGGGTCTTACTGTATAGCACAGGGAACTATATTCAATATCTTGTAATAAACTGTAATGGAAAGGAATATGAAAAATAATATATATATTTAGCTGAATCACTTTGCCGTATACCGGAAACTAACACAACATTGTAAATTAACTACACTTCAATAAAAAAAAAAAAATAATAACAAACCATATCACCATGATTATCCAAACGTTTTTACTGTCAGTAAATCAATTTTCAGGGTTGTCAATTTCTTGATGATCTTACTTTCACTTATTTATTAATTCCATAATGATACTGATTTTTATTCTCAATTTGTTTTCTTACTTTCCCCATGTTAATTATCTATTAATGTTCACCAAATTACCCCCAAATTTAGAGATTAAAACAACAGCAAACATTTGCTGACTCATGGTTTCTGTGGAACAGGAATATAGGCATAGCTTAGCTGGTGACTCTTGCTCAGGATCTCTCACAAGGATTCAGTCAAGATGTCAGCTGGGGCAGGTGTTCTCAAGGCTCGATTGGTGGAGGATTTACTTCTAGGTTCCCTCATGTGATATTGGCAGGAGGTCTCAGGTACTTACTGGCTGTTGAGACTGGAGACATCTGTTTCTCAACACATGGGCTTCTCCATAAGGCCACTCACAACATGCCAGCTGGCTTTCCTCAGAGAGAGCAAGAGAGGGTGCCCGAGATGGAAGCCACAGTCTTTTTGTGACCTTACTTCAAAGTGACATCACATCATCACCTCTGCCACATTCTGTTTGCTAGAAGCAAATCGTTAAGCCTAGCCCACACTCCGGGGGAGGGGATCATATTGTACAGGAGCGTGAAAACCAAGAGGTGAGGATCATTGGAGGCCATCTTAGATGCTGCCTACCATACCCTCTTTTTCATTTTTTATTATATTGTATCTGTCTTTGGGCTCTTGAGTTAATGAGTGTAACTCCTAACTCCTATTTCTCACATTGTGGTTTTTTTTTTTTTCAATTTTTATTGGAGTATAATTGATTTACAATGTTGTGTTAGTTTCAGGTATACAGCAAAGTGATTCAATTATACATATACATATATCCATTGTTTTTTAGATTCTTTGCTCTTATAAGTCATTACAGAGTATTGAGTAGAGTTCCCTGTGCTATACAGTAGGTCCTTATTAGTTATCTATTTTATATATAGTAGTGTGTATATGTCAATCCCAATCTCCCAATTTATCCCTCCCTCCCTCCCTTTCCCCCTGGTAACCATAAGATTGTTTTCTACATCTGTGACTCTATTTCTGTTTTGTACATAAGTTCGTTTGTACCATTTTTTTAGATTCCACATATAAATGATATCATATGATATTTGTCCTTCTCTGTCTGACTTACTTCACCCAGTATGACAATCTCTAGGTCCATCCATGTTGCTGCAATCACATTGTGTTTTCTTTTAGGTTGGCCATGTACCTTTTGTTCCCCTTTTATATTGTGTTTTTGATGGAAACACACTTAAAGCCATGCCATTTATTTCAACCTTGGACTTGGGTGGCTGTGCTCAGACATTCTATTTGCTTCAATGTGGTGTGAATGACTATTTTATATTCTCCCCTCTGTAACTGAAGCCACTTTGATTTCCCTTCAAGCTACAGTTTGAGAACTAGGTATTTTGGCCAGTCTGCTTTCATGTAGCTCATAAGGATGGTCTCTGGAGGAAGGAAACAGTTGAGGTGAGGAGTTTAAACACCAGAATACCTGGATTCCTACTCTTTTCTGAGGTTGTGTTAATGATCCTGTGTCAGAGTTCACCCTTGGATGGGGAGGGATTGGGCAGGGCTGGATCCTCGTCTCCTGGGATGTCCTGTTAACTCTGCTTCCCAAATGGTCATTTCCCATACTTCATAGAAGGAAAGAAAAGTATATTTGCTGGAGTAGGTAAATGAGCTGGGGAACTTTGGCAGGGTGATAGAATTACTCTAAAACTAAATTATGATGACAGTTGCACAACTCTATAAATTTACTGAAACTCATCAAAGAGGAAACTTAAAACAGGTAAATTTTAAGATATGCAAATTAAACATGCTAATTTGCTACTATTGATTAGATGATATGTAAATGAAGAAGTCCTACCTGAAAATGCAAATTAGGTTTTAGTTAGTTTCTGACTGTGAAAGAAACCACTAGGAAAAAGGAAAAAAAAAAGCAATGCTCGGGCTTCCCTGGTGGCACAGTGGTTGAGAATCTGCCTGCCAATGCAGGGGACACGGGTTCAAGCCCTGGTCTGGGAAGATCCCACGTGCCGCGGAGCAACTGGGCCCATGAGCCACAACTACTGAGCCTGTGCATCTGGAGCCTGTGCTCCGCAACAAGAGAGGCCGCGATAGTGAGAGGCCCGCGCACCGCAATGAAGAGTGGCCCCCGCTCGCTGCAACTAGAGAAAGCCCTCGCACAGAAACGAAGACAAATAAATTTATAAAAAAAAAAAAAAAAAGTAATGCTTTCCTAAAAGGATTCTGAGATGAGATAGCCTTTTATTTATTTAATTCTAATAGTAAAGCATAGAGTCTAGTAGAGCCAAATCTTGATGGTCTTTAGATTACAAAGATAGATATAGTGTGGCTGAAGGAATTAAAAAATAACCCCCACTTCCTTCAGCAGGAGCATCATTAACATAGCTAAGGAGTATTTACTGGGGGCTCCTTACTCTGGTGATCAATTAGGAAGATACACAAAGAAATATGGCAAGCTTCCCATCAGTCAGCCTTCCAGTAAACAGATGGGCAAAGACTCCTGTGTGCTTGTTACTGTGAGATGTACTGAAATTGTGAGGTTCTTAGGGGAAGGGCTGTGTCTTATGAATTCCTTTTTATATCTGCGACTCTTTGTATATTACAGGTGCTCCGTGAATATTGGATGCATTAGTAAATGTAAGAATAACTAGGATGTAGTCCTTATCCTCCAGAAAAGTATATTCTAGTTAGGAGACTAAGCCATACACATATGAAACGGCCCCATATCATTCCCAAGTATCCACGTAGGGCCTGGGGAAGAGGAGGATGATGGTAGGACTGCTCAGAAAAGCCTGTGCAGTTAGTGGTACCCAGGTGTGTACACCTGAATCCCTGACAAAGAATATATTTGAATGCTGCGCACAGACAGGCTCCAAGGTAGAAATGAAGATGGCTTTTGCGGGAGACCTTGAAGAGAAAGAATTGACTCTGGTTGTAGAGGGACGAACTGGGAAATTGAGTTGGATGGACAGAGTGGCTATGACTGCCCAGGGGCTTTAAAGCCCCGAAGAGAGATTGGGTTTGTTTTGTTGGGCGTAAGGGAATTGGTAGGTTCATAAGCCAAGAAGTGTTTAGATTAAAACTTAGAAACTCACTGTTACAGTTATTGATTGACCAACTGGGTAATTTGGCTGGTTTTAATATCTGTTATATGCAAGATGCTTATATATTTAAGAAGGTTTGCGTACTTGGTTGTTGCATTTTCTTTATTTTTCCGCAGCTTGAGCAAAATAATCATCAACTCTTCACTTTTTAAAAAAAATTTTATCAGATAGGCATTCTAACACTGTCTTGCAAATAAGAATAAAAATGTTTTATCTGAAACATTCCGGCAGAAATTCACTGAGGGTGTGTCATATGCAGGACGCCAGGTGCTCCGTGGAGGGTTCAGATGGAGTGATTGCGTGCACAGGTGGTTTAGCCCATTAGAAAGGCAGCAATGCAGTGCTCCTGGGGTTGGAGAGGGGGCGGGTGCTGCTTTCTGCTTGGGAGCCAGGAGGGAGAGAGGTGTGGCCCATGTGTGAGCCAGGAAGGAGAGAGGTGTGGCCCATGTGTGAGCCAGGAAGGAGAGAGGTGTGGCCCGTGTGTGAGCCAGGAAGGATGTGGCCCGTGTGTGAGCCAGGAAGGAGAGAGGTGTGGCCCGTGTGTGAGCCAGATGCCTTCCCAAGTCTTCTTTTAATCCTTACAATGTCCTGGTAACACTTTTAATCCCTCCATGCAGAGGAGAAATGAGACCGAGGGCTGATGTTTATGGACATGAGCATTTCAGGTATAGGCTTGGATGAATTTGCTGATAGAATGTTGGTAGGAAAGGCAATCAGGTGTTACAAAATAACTCAGTATTGTAACATCTTTCCTGGGGTAAATGATCAGGCAGACAATGTAACCAGGGCAGCTCTATGTCCCTATTTACAAAATGTTAAACTCTAACCTAATAGTCCTTTAAATATTGCTTAGAATCAAGTTAGTTACACTAAGCATTCAAAGCTAGCATTTCTTGGAAGGTTTAAAAATTGCCCTTTGAAAAGATCCTAGTCTGAAAACAATTTTTCCTATTGGAACAGAGTCATGCCTGAATCTCTACATTCAAACCTTGTTTCTTTTGAATTATCAAATGAAGGGTACAATTAAGTGTTGATTTAGTTCACTTGATCATTGACTTTGATCCACTTAGCCTGGGCCTTAGTTCCTACTTAGTAAACAGAATTTTTAGATTAGAGCAGCCCCCGTGCCCTTACAGCTCTGGACTCTCTGTCCTGTACTGTAGAAAACTATTTATTCCTCAAGGCAGTAGCTCTTTGAGGGTTAAAAACAAAAAAACAACAACAACAAGAAGGAAACCCGGCATCCAGTCTAATCCTGCTCTGCTCTTCTTTACTCAGACATTTTTGGGAACTGTAATAACTTGTTAGATCTTGTGCAGTAAAACATAATTCCAAATTTTCCAAGGCCAGCTGTAGATCAGGATTCTAAAGGCCTTAATGGAAAAGGGCGGGTGTGTGTTTGTCAGGAGACCACTTAGGGAAATCAGTTCCATGCAGTTTTTAATACAGTTCTTTGGATAGACTTTTTTATGACTCAGTGTTACAGATGTCATTAATTTATGATGGAAAATAGTGAGACAATATGACAAGTATCTTCAGACTCAAGAATACTTAGGCAGCAGGGTGAGTGATGATTGAACAGTTCGAACAGAGGCTGCTATGAAATGCCACCACCAGGCACCAGGCTGAAGGGTGAGCCTGGCCTCCTGGCCTCTGACCCTGCTGGGTTAGCCAGCCACTCACTGGATAACTTGGGCGGCAGAAAGAAACTGAGTCCTATTGGAAATCCAAGGCTTTTGAGGTTTCTTCTCACCAAAGGAGGTCTCCACGAGTTTCCTGCTCTGGGCAGGCTGAGATGTGTGAGAAGGGCGGTCTCGGACAAAATGGGAGAGTGGATTTAGCTTGTCTTCTTGCGTAGGCATGTTGCACACACTCACCTCCTCTGAGCAGTAGACATTTTAGAGATGAGGGCCAGCCAGCTGCAGAAATATTTCAGGCATCTTTGTGAGGGAGGAAGTTAAAATATATGGTGAACATTGAGTGACCAAATGGGAAGATGTTTTCTCTTTGCTGGCTTTGAAGGTTTCATAGGTTTTTGCAAAATATCAGCATATTGTGGGTGACTCTGTAAGTAGGGCCTGTCATCTCTGGACCCCACAGCCTGTGCTAGTAGCAGAGAGAATCTTGTGAATAAGAAAGTAAGAAAGGCTGCTGGCCTGGAATTGGGAGACTGGGGTTCAGCTCAGCTCGTGAGCTGAGTTCCCTCTTAGTCCTTGTTATGAGTTCAATTGTGTCCCCCCAGAAAGATATGTTGAAGTTCTAAGCCCTGGAAACAGGGTCAGTAAAGAGGTAATCAAGTTTAAATGATGTCATGAGGGTGGGCCCTAATCAGGTATATTACTGGTGCTCTTATAAAAAGGGAAAATTTGGACGCAGTCACACGCAGAGGGAAGGCCATGTGAAGACACTGGGAGAACACAGTCTGCAAGCCCAGGAAAGCCTGCAGCCACCAGAAGCCTGGAGTGAGGCCTGGAACAGCTTCTTATCACAGCCCGCCCAGAGGAACCCACCCTGCGACACCTTCATTTCAGACTTCTAGGCCAAGAACTGTGAGACAATACATTCCTGTTGTTTTAAGCCACCCAGTTTTTGTTACTTTGCTACGGCAGCCCCAGGAAACGAATACAGCCCTGATCCCCTAGAAGGCACAGAACTGTGAGCAAGCCTCTCAACGTCCTGGGCTTCTGCTTCCTCATTTATGAAATAACAGCCCGGGAGTACATGATCTCAGGACCTTCCTGCTCTGACACTTGGTGATTAGTTCTTCAAAAAGTGCACTCAATTTCTGTTGTTATATTTCCTAATGTAGCTAAAATATGCAAAGAATATGTATTTTTTTCAGTTCCCAGTTTTGTTCTTTTCATTCAGGAGTCATTGGTGATACTTCCCTTTAAGCGAGATATTGGGTAAGGCTGTCCCTTCCAAGTTAACACGCTAGACAAATGACAGCATGTCTAGTCTGTATAGAGTATATAACCAAAGAACATACCACTTAAAAGCATTTAACTATTGTTGACTGGCTGGGGGTTAGCATATGTTGAATGTCAGTTCATTAACGTTTCTTCCCTAGATTTGAGGATTGACTTCTTTTAGACACCCCCAGGCTTATTCTAGTCTTCCCAAAGGAACCTCCCACATAGATACCGGCCACTCCTTTATTTGCTAAATGCCTCACCTCAGTAAACAGTAGCGCAAGCAGCACCCTCTGCACCGCGGGGTGTTCTTCACGCCAAACTTTGCTGTAAGTGAAGGTCTTCTTTCTTGACTTGTCAATAGGTTACAGTTGGGTCCACTGATGCAGCAAAATCAAGACATTGTATTTGGTGCTTTCCTAGAGGGAAAGAGTGAGGAAACAGTCACCCGCCTCTTCACCAATAAATATCTCTCCTGATATAGTCAGCAGCCAAAACCTACAAGATATGTTTGAAATAATGTTAGCTTTGGACCTTCTCCTTAGATTTTTTTTTTTCTCTTTCTTTTCCTTAGTCCCTATGTTACAGTGGATAATATTTTTAAAATGTGCCTTAAACTTTTTAAGGAAAGATAAGTAATATAAAATTATCTTCCTATTATAAAAAAAAATCATTGTGTATTAGGTTCAAAGTATAGAAAGGACAAGATAAATGAAATGGTTGATACCACTTGCCCTCCTGTCTGAGGCTCTCTCATGGTCTTCCTATTTTCCTCAGAACCCTTTTATATCTTCTTCCTCTGCTAGAATATTCCCTGTCCTCAATCTGCTGGGACAGAAAGACCAAGGGGTCAGGTTAGGCCTAGGGAGAGAGTTTTAAAAGAGAATGGGAGGGGCTTCCCTGGTGGCGCAGTGGTTGAGAATCTGCCTGCTAATGCAGAGGACACGGGTTCGAGCCCTGGTCTGGGAAGATCCCACATGCCGCGGAGCAACTAGGCCCGTGAGCCACAACTACTGAGCCTGCGCGTCTGGAGCCTGTGCTCCGCAGCAAGAGAGGCCGCGATAGTGAGAGGCCCGCGCACCGCGATGAAGAGTGGCCCCCGCTTGCCACAACTATAGAAAGCCCTCGCACAGAAACGAAGACCCAACACAGCCAAAAAAAAAAAAACAAACGTTTGCCTTTGTTCATTTATTTAAAAAAAAAAAAAAAAAAAGAGAATGGGAGTAGTCCTGGTGGGGTATGGCTGAATGGGCCTTAATGGCTCTATTTTCTTTGTACTCCTTAGTGAAAGGGATAGAGACATGGTTAATAAGGACAGTTTCACTATAATCAGCCAAATTAAAGGAAATGATTTTATTCACATGTTTAATGAAGCTTATCTGGTTCTTCAAGAATTACTGTGCTGTCTTCTGAAGTATTTTAACACATGCATGCTGTGTTTTTCATGCATTATGTCTCACTCTTGGAAATCCAGTCTGATTTAAATTTTCTTCTTCATTTAATTCTACTCCACCTATTTATCTTTCATAGGTTAAAACACAGGGAAGGGCCTAAAAATGTCCTTAGTGTTAGTATATATTCTAAAGAGGCTCCAATGAATCACCTGTATGGGTTATAAAGAATGACACACCTTAGAAAAATATTATCACCTTGAGAGGCCTCAGGAAACAACTCTGCCATGTGAACCTAAAAACTTGTGTTTTAAAATGAGTTATTTTTAATATTTAAAGTAATGAAACTTTCTTTTTTAAAAGATTAAAACTATCTTTGTAAAGTTCTATGCACAAATTATTTATGACTATTTATAATTTCATTTTGTTCCTGAATAAAATATAATAATTAAAATATTCCACTTCTGAATCTGTGCCTGGCTCTCTCTTCGGCTTTCTCTTCATGCTGGTTCTAAGCCTCTGCTCTGCACTGGCTTCAACAGAGCAGTGGTAACAAAGGAGATGTTCAGCTAAATTGTCCATGTGGTTTCCTGTAACATTTTCTTCTTATGGTGTCAAATGTGGATTAAAAATAAATAAATCTGCCGTTTTTAGGTTAAGATTCACAGTCTCAAAGATTCTTCTGACATCACATTGTTGTGACTGGTCACTCATTTTGTGAATTTTACCAGCTCTTTATTTCCAGTGCCTTTTTTCCTGGAGACCTAGTGTTTTGGCATTTTATTTCTTCCTTTGTGCCTTTTCCAAAGGACCCAGAAAAAAAAGAAAGGACTTGAGACCCCAACTGATCAGTGTTGCTACTAGTTAACAGAGGTTGAAAAGATTTGATGGGTTTCCTGCAGTTTAACATTATTGACCAAGTAGTGACTTAGATTATTTTTTTTCATTGCTGTTTGGTCGTTTATTTTAAAGTGTCTCTGTCAATTTCCCTTCTCCCTGTGAACATAGCTTCTCCTGGTAAGAGTCCAGTTTGCATTCATTATTCGATTTGAATGCTCTGATTCAGTGGTTCTCAACTTGTTGCTTTCTGCTGCCACACAGATGGCTTTCACATGCCTCACACACTCAGAGGGGTGTACCCAGGGTTGTGCAGAATTCCAAGCAAGCTACTTGTAATTCCACCCCTCTCTTTCCCATGCAGGATGGTGCAGTGGGAAGCGAGTGAAAGAGAACGGTTTTGTCACGTGGCTCTCAGTTGGCTCCACTTCTTAATAAAGCAAATTGTTACAAACTCTGGTACTTGATTACTGTCTTCTTGCCTTAGTCATTTGTAGATTTAATGGCTTCTTAAAAACAGTTTATTTGTATTTGAAACATTTAATAAAATGAACAATGACAGAAGGAACACCTTTGTCCTCATTCTCCAATTCGAACATTTCATGACATTTTGCCAAACATAAGACAGTATCTGCCACCTTCTTTTTCAGATAATGAAGGAATTAATACTTTTTCATTTCCCCCTATTTCTCCCTCAGCTTCCCTATTTTTATATTATTACTTTATGCAGCTAAGATTGTTCATGTTTATCCCCGTAATCCTACTTATGACATTGTTCTTGGTGCTTTGTGTAAAGGGGTTTCATGCTTAACACTAGTGCCTTCTCCTTCTCTGTTTACCTCTCATTGGGCTGGGGTTTTTCATGCTAAAGAATCTTCTAGAAGGGTTTCTGGGTACCATCTTCCCTGAGGGTTTTTGTTTTTTTTCTTTTTGACATATGCCTTCCTATTGGGTGCATTCTGGATCAGCGACTTGGATGGGTGTATGTTCTTGGGTTTAACTTTCTTTCCCCTCAGAGCTTTTGGACTCTGTACCATTGTCTTCTCCAATAACTGATGATGTGGAGAAACCCTCGGGACTGAATTTTTCTGAGTGTACCGCTGAAGAATGCCTGAGTTCTGTAACCTAAACAGCTTTTAAGCAGTGATGCTGTATCAATTTTCCCCAAAACTTGATGTATCTTTTAGATCTGAAGGTTTATTTTTTTCTCAATTTCATTCATAGGTGGTTTCTTCTATTGAATCTTTAAACTTTTGTATTATGTGATCATTTGATACACACAAAAGAATACAGCCATCCCTTATTTTATTGCACTTTGCAGATATTACGTTTTTTACAAATTGAAGGTTTGTGGCAATCGTGTTGGGCAAGTCTGTAGGTGCCCTTTTTCCAACAGCATTTGCTCACTTCGTATTTCTGTGTCACATTTTGGTAATTTTCACAGTATTTCAAACTTTTCATTATTATTATATTTGTTATGGTGATCAGCGATCTTTGATGCTACTACTGCAAAAAAGATTACAACTTACTGAAGACTCAGATGATGGTTAGTATTTTTTAATTAAGGTATGTACATTGTTTTTTAGACATAATGCTATTGCACACTTTATTGACTACAGTATAGTGTAAACATACCTTTTACATGCTCTGGGAAACCAAAACATTCACGTGACTCGTTTTATTGAGGTTATCTGGAACCAAACCCACAGTATCTCCAAGGTATGCCTGTATATGTAAATGATGAAGCACTAATTTAACAAAAATCTGTAAACTTGCCATCCAGCGTAATAGCTAGTACAGTGCCAGTATCATCGGGTAAAAAGTAACTTAGACACTTTTGAATCCCGCTGTGTACCTCTTCTCAACCTGTAACTTTTCGCTCACCCAGAAATAATAATATTCTGGAATTGGTATTTATTTCTATATATGTTTTTATGCCTTTTTTACAAGTGAATGTGTCCATAAACAACATATAGTATGATGGATTTGCACGTTTCAAACTTAATATCAATGGTGTCCTGCTGTGTGTAGCTTCATGCAGTTGGTTCTACCATTCGTTCTTATTTTGGTGATCCAGCCATGTTGGGACATGAGCTCTAGCATTGGATCTACTCTGTACTTTTCTCTTTCTTAACTATATGCCATTTACTTACTCATTTCTCCATTGAACATTTCAGTTTTTCCCAATTTTGTGCTATTCCTAAGAGTTTGCGATAAACATCCTTGTGTGTTTGGTGGGCATGGGGGGACTGTACACAGGTGCTAATTGCTCTAAGAAGAGCACCCAGGGGCGGAATTGCCGGGCTGCAGAGGAATGCTCATCCTTCACTAGACTCTGCAGATTGCTCTCCACACCCAAGTGCCAGTTTTCCCTCCCATCAGCAGTGGGATTCTTGGTATTGCCAGAAATTTTACTTTTACGAATCTTACGAGTGTGAAGTAATATCTCACGGTTTGTTTTTATTTCTTCTGTAGATAGCCAGTTTATATCCTTTACTCATTTTTCTGCAGGATTGTTTGTATTTATCTTTTAATATAATCTTTATTCTATATACTGATCTTTTGTCATTTATATGTGTTATAGATACTAATCTGTGACTTGGCTTTTTGTCTCTGGTGTCTTTGGTTGAACAGACATTTTTAATTCTAATACAGCCAGATTTACCAGTCTTTTCTTTTTATGGTTTGTGCAATTTTTTAGACTGATTTTTCCACCCCTGGGTGCATTTCTTAGAGCAATATCTTTCTTTCCAACTGTTGGGCTGCACCCCACAGGCCTGCAAGGCCTGTGCTTGCCCAGCTTCAAGACCAAAGAAAGAGCCCAGAGGCAGCAAAAGAGACATCAGTGGTTTAATGGATAGGGGGGAGCTTACATGTCTGAAGCAGAGTCCTAGAGTGACACCCCACGGTGTGCATGCAGATGGTTGACAGAAAGTGGCGGCAGTCTTCACGGGTGTGTGGCGGGATGTTGGATTACCAGGGAAACTGGCAGAGGGGCTCACCCCTCACGGCCCCTTTGATAAGAACACTCACTAGCTGGGGCCTGGGGCAAGTATGTAGGAAGGTTAGTGTAGTGAGCAGGGTTTAGGTGTAGCTGGCACTGGTCGAGCAGGGGGTGTACAGAGAGCAAGGGAACAGCCACTTTGACTGGCCTGACCAGACACCAACCCAAATGTGTTTTTCAAAAATTTCAGAGTTTTGGTTTTTTTATTTATGTCTTTAATCCACCTGGTATTTAGTGGCATCAGGTAGGTATCTACTTCTATGTTATTCCTAGTGGATAACCAGTCGTCCCAGACCAACTTATCCTTTTCTCACAAATCTGTAATGCTCTTTTGTCATATATTATGATTCCAAATAAACACAGATGTATTTTTGACCTATGTCTTTATCGTTTGTCTCTTCCTTTGCCAATGCCAACTGTTTTGATTGCTGTAGTATTGTAAGTCTTCTGGCAGAACAAATCCTTCTACCTTTTTCATTTTCAAAATTGTCTTGGCTACTCTGGGACCTTTGGTCTTCCTTAAAATTTTGGGATTTTGATTCAAGTGACGTTGAGTTTATAAATCAGTTGGAGAGCAGTTATCAGTTATCAGTTATCTTTATCATTCTCAGTCTTTGAACAAAGCCCTTCAAGGCCTTAAGCAGGATCTTTTATTAGGTTTATTTCTAGGCATTTTGTTTTTGTTGCTACTGTAAATAGAATCTTTTATTCTCTTATGTTTTGAAATAGATTATCACAGGGTTTAGGAGAATTATTTACTTTTATAGATTGATGTTGAAACCACCAAATGTACTGAACTCTCTTATTTTAGTAGTTTATTTAAGATAGTTTTATATTTAATAGTTTCTGTAAGATTCTTGTAATTTTTTCATGTAAACAGTCATTATCCACAAATAAGGTCAGTTTTGTCTCTTTCATTCACTTCTTATGTGTCCATTTTCTATTTCTTAAATCATTGCGTTGGGTAGGGCCCTGAGTACAGTGAAAATGTAGTGTATACTTGTCTTGTGCCTGATTTTAATGGAAAGAATTTTAAAGTCTCACTATTAAGAACAGTGCTTGCTTTAGGCTTAGATAGATACTGCTTTTCAGATCAAAAAAGTTTCCTACGGGTTTGGTTTGTGACCACATTGTGTCAGGAATCAGTGTTAGGATTTTATTGAAGATTTTTAAAAAAGCATTTATTGAATATTTTTTCCTTGAATCTTTTTATATGGTATATTATATTAGTATATGTATATAAGTGTATAGTATATGTATATAGTATATATGTTCTGATTTTGTCAATATTATTATTCCTGGGACAAACTCTGCTTTGATTTGCCAGTATTATACTTTAGGATCATTGAAACTATTTTCATAAATGAGCTTTATCTTTAATTTTCTTTTGTTTTTTTTTTTTTTTTTGACTTTTTTTTACTAATCTCACTAAGTGAATTGAGTAGATCCCTTTTTAAAAAATATTTATTTAGGGCTTCCCTGGTGGCGCAGTGGTTGAGAATCTGCCTGCCAATGCAGGGGACACGGGTTCGAGCCCTGGTCTGGGAAGATCCCACATGCCGTGGAGCAACTAGGCCCGTGAGCCACAGTTACTGAGCCTGCGCATCTGGAGCCTATGCTCGGCAACAAGAGAGGCTGCGATAATGAGAGGCCCCCACTTGCCACAACTAGAGAAAGCCCTCACACAGAAACGAAGACCCAACACAGCCATAAATAAATAAATAAATAAAATAAACCCAAAAGTTAAAAAATATATATTTATTATAATTTGCATAAGATTGAGATTATCTATTTTTGAAGACTTGGTAAAACTCTCTTCTGAAACTGCCTGGACCTGAGTTTTTGGGGTGTAGAATGGGAATATAGCCTTTTTATTATTGTTTCATTTTCTTCAATACTTACTGATTTGTACACATTTTAATATTTCTTTTAGGTTTGTTTTAGTAATTAATATTTGTTAGAGAAACAGCCATTTCATCCATGTTTTCAGATATATTGATATAGAGTTGTTATAGTTTTCTCTTTTTATTTTTTAAAAAACCCTACTCTTAAGATTATGTCATCCTTTTTATCCAATATTATTTATTTGTGCAAGAAGTTTGCCTGCTTAATTAGTTTTTCTAGTGAACCAGAATTTGGTTTTGTTAATATTTGCTATTTTTTATTTTCTGTTTAATTTCTTTTTTTTTCTTTTAAATTTATTTTATTTATTTTTTGGTTGCATTGAGTCTTTGTTGCTGCACGCGGGCTTTCTCTAATTGCAGCGAGCGGGCGCTACTCTTCGTTGTGGTGCATGGCATTCTCATTGCGGTGACTTCTTTTGTTGCAGAGCATGGGCTCTAGGCGCGCGGGCTTCAGTAGTTTCAGCATGCGGGCTCAGTGGTTGTGGCTCACGGGCTCTAGAGCGCAGGCTCAGTAGTTGTGGCACACGGGCTTAGTTGCTCCGCGGCATGTGGGATCTTCCCGGACCAGGGCTCGAACCCCTGTCCCCTGCATTGTCAGGCGGATTCTCAGTCACCGTGCCACCAGGGAGCCCCCTTCTGTTTAATTTCTACTTTATCTCTTTCTCAGTTTTTCCCCCATCTCCTGTTGCTCCCTTTCTTAGGTTTGTTCTGTTTTAAATTGAATTTATTTTAATTCCTTCTTGTGTTTTAGAAAATTCAAAAACGACTGTAAAATTACATCTCAGTATCACTTTAACTGCATATTATACATTTTGATATGTAGTACTTTCATTGTTGTTAATTTCTAAATATTTTGTGATTTTCATTGTTATTTCTTTTTAAATTCCTGGTTTATTTAGGATCACATCTTAAATTTTGCAAATAACTACTTTTAAAGAACATTTTCTATTGTCATTTTCTAATTTGCCTACATTATGGGTTAGAGGATATAGTCTGAATGATAGAAATTTGTTGGAAATTTGAGATTTCCTTTTTGACCTGGCACTTGGTCAGTTTTTGTAAATGTTCCATGTATAATTGAAAAGAATTTGCATTCTTCATTTATTAAATGCAGGATTCTGTTTAAATAGCAGATCAAGTTTATTAATTTTATTGCTCAAGTACTCTGCCTGATTCCTCAGCTTCTGATAGTATCTCTCACTGCGGTTAATAGACTTGTCATTTTCTCCTTATAATTTTGTCAATTTTTGTTTTATACATTTTGAAACTGTGCTGTTAAGTATAAACAAATTCATGATTTTCTATTATCCTCACATATTTTTCAATTTTTATTATCAAGTATTCATCTTTAGTGATATTGATGGTTTTTTCCTAAGATAATATTTT